>NW_026886821.1:0-84785 GCF_032173495.1 Musca vetustissima | reverse complement strand
CTTGTTTTGCCTCATCTTACTGGCTGGACCCATGATTGCTATTCGATTGCGCATATTTAAAAAAAAAATCCACTGGATTTAAAACTAGAATTTATTCGAGGAATACGCTTTGGAATTGGCATTTGAAATCGAGTGAATATTGTGGCACTGTTTTAATGAATTACATTAATTAATTAAATTAAGTCCTGAATTAAAGACAAGACAAAATGCATTTTGATAAAAACGATAGTGCCACCGAAAACCCACCTGCTAATGATTCTCTAGAGACAGTAACTCAGGAAGGCACAAAACGGCGAACAGTTGTGGGGCCGTGGAAAAATGGGTAAGTTCATTGTTCGCGTGTTTTCGTTTTGATACTTAAATAATTTGTATTTTTTATAAAATTTCTCATTTAGTTCCGAATTTAACAAAGTATATGAATGGTTATTTGGTGAAAACTATTCGGCAGCAACGAGGCAACAAGCACTTTCTCAGATTCGCATTTGGAATTTGAGACGCAGTACACAATGTCCGGCAGCTGTTTTGGCGACAGCTGTCATTGTCGAAGTTCAGCAAAAAGATCACCCCGAAACAATATATTCCGCAGAAGATTTACAGACTTTGTATGCGAATGCATTTACCCGATTCTTCAATTTCATGTCGTCAATAATGCAAACGCATAACATGCGAACAATGTATCAAACTGCCAAAGAATTGGGTTTGGAATCGTTTGTGGTGGATTTGCGACACATCTGTGCCCACGGTCAGGTATTGCCTCCGTTACAGGTGTTGAGAAACACAGCAGAATATTGCATTGTTTGGTTACACGATTACTACTGGCGATCGCAGCTGGATAGTATGTGTGATGTTGATGCAACACGTATCAGGCGTAAAGACAGAACTGAACTTGATGACAAGGTATCTGCACTTTTTGAACTGTACGATACCGCCTTGGAGGGACATATGAAGGGGGCCACTAATATGAAGACACTGAAACGCCATGTACATGGAAAACGTTTTCACAGCCTAAAGGAATACTATCAGCAAAACAATTTCGAAAAATTGCAAGATGTTTTCGATCACATTGCCAAGGAACTATATGCTTTGGTGAAACGTGATGTTATCATTAAAGATGTATCGACAATCTATATTGGAGCTCTATTACGTATGCGTTATTTTTTCTCTGTGTCCAATATTGATGATTCCGCTAAAGAATTGGAATCTTTAATTACCGTCAATCAAACATTATTCCGCATGTTAGCCATACACGGGTTTTTGGATGATTTATTCTATGCATTAATTGATATTGCTGAAAGTCCAATTGTTGAGGCTAATAAGAGAGCATCGGCAAGCTTCTGGGCGGTGCAAATAATTAAAGGTTTCAAAGCATTTCGCCAATGCAAACAAATGTACAAAGCCGAAATGGATGAGGTATGATTATATTTGAAAACAAAATATTTGTATAGTTAGTAATCATATTTTTCTTTTTGTTTTAGAATACCGCAATTAGAGAGCCATCATTTTCTCTAAATAATTTAACAGAAATATCGGAGGGTACCCGAGAATTGTATATATATAGCGGTGTTGGTATGAAGAAAACCTTACTTTTTGGTGATAATTTCCGACGACCATGGGTGTGGGTATTTGAACGAGATTTCCTGGAAGAACGACTTGAGGCAGCCAACGACTATACCGCACCCATTCTGAAGGGGTAGGTACAATTTGGAATATGTAATTACTGAATTTCTGGAAAGTTTTCTTTAATATTTTTATGCTAAACGTTTTAGTCGTGTTTGGATCATATGGGATCTAAATAATTTTGGACCACAATTCTTGAGTAAATATTCGTATATTCTACAATTATGTTTATAAGCCGAAAATAGTCGGATTATTTTTTGAATATTAAATTTGATACACATTTGAAATGACTAAGGGCGTGTCGGTTTTTTGGGTTGCTCAACACTCAGTATAGCGTAAACAGTGGCTTTATTATTTAGAAAATAATAGTATTTATCCTGATTTCATCGTCATTACAAGGAATCCGTCAGTTATGTTTATCTGAAGCAGATATGTAGTAATATCTCAGTCCACGTTTTGTACAACCACCTATGTATACAGCTCTCAATTTGTTAAACGATTAGCCACAATTTTCAAACCCCATACTGGGAATCCGTATTCCTGGAGAATAAAAATCGTTATCACGGAAAATGTTGAGAATTTTCCTATAGTAAAACATTGAGGATTTTCAGAGGATAAAATACATCCTGTAGCTCAATATTTTACCATAGCCCTCAGGCTCCTGCCCGATTTTAGATATTTCCAACCTCCCATTCAATTTTACCTTTGATCACTGTCGTAATTCCTAAGTGTCATCATTGTAGTTTCTCAAATGATAAAAAACTCTTGACCGAAAAAATTCCCATTAAAATGTCCGACCGAAATCGCCACCTCATGGGGGAGACTATAAATAATCGATATTTAACGACATTTAAATATTCGTTATAATATAATTTAATTTTTATTTACTTCTATTTTTATTTTTTAGCATATTACCACTTATCGTACCGGAATTAAGTGGCACTGAAGTGCAAACTTTTAGCGAATTAATCGATTGCTATTTTAATGCAAATATTGAGGCTGATAATGAAAAATCTAAAAAATCTCCTAAAGAAAATAATGATGTCTACACTGCCGAGGATTTATTAAATAAACTGAAAAATAATGAGATAACAAAAATGGATGTAGAAGTAATAGATGAAGATGTTGGACAAAATTGTGGTAATTTTAAAACCTATGGACTATGGACAGAAGTTGAAGGTACGCAAGAAAAATATACATACACATATATTTTTTTAAATGTCTAAAATTGTTTATTTTGTTTTAATATAGATGATGATTGGAAATCAAGTCCATTGGGACGTGTACCATGGGAATTGTAAAGACAATATAATTTCATGTATACATATATAGATTGTGATGTTAAATATTTTGCATTTGTTTTTATATTAAAATATAAATTATACAAAATAAATTACTTGCGAGTAATTGCATAATGTAACAGAATAGTTTTATTATTTCCTTTATTTATTGATAAAATATCATTTTTTTTTTAATTAAGTACAATATCTCAAAATGGCACTATTCAGTAATTAATAAAACAAAAAAGTATGACAATTTTCTGTTTGGGTATATACATACATATTTATTTTATACTACTTGTTTTCATTAGTATTTTATTCTCCTGCTTAATATTCTCAACATCATCGTTCATACCATTTTCATGTACTGCAGAACTTGAATATCCAGCATTCCACGGCTGTAATGAGGAATCGGCAAATAGTAAGTACAATGTTCCACATGCAATTAGTACACCAGCAGTTATCAGAAAGACATTTCTCCAAGCCTCAAATGTTTGCTAAGAAAAATTAGAAAATAAAAGATATAATGGTATGGGGTTATAACTTATAACTTACTTACATTCTCAAAGGTCACAACACCCACAATATAGGCCGAGATAAAACCAGGCATACTACCAACAGTACCACAGAGACCCGATATTATGCCGGCAAAATTTGGTGCTATATCTACCATCGATGACAGTGGTCCAGATGTTCCAGAACCTTGAAACATAACAGCCAGCGAAATAAATGTTATGGCCAATATGGGATTGGTGCCAAAATATGCCAAGGCAATCATCATCACGGCGTTGAGCAAACAACCTTTAAATGGAAAAATATTTACATTAATTTAGTTGTAATATAATGGAACAGCCGATTTTGTCAAAACATTACGCATCTTAATATACTTTCGAAACCTAGATAAAGGTAGAAATTATCGGTCCACTTCCTTCTCATAAAATGATGTACATTTTAGGAAAAATTAATATTACCCGCAGTACGTTTTTATACCATCTACCATAGTATGGGGGGTATATTAAATTTGTCATTCCGTTTGTAACTCATCGAAATATTCATTTCCGACCCTATAAAGTATATATATTCTTGATCAGGGTAAAATTCTAAGACGATCTAGTCATGTGCGTCCGTCCGTCTGTTATAATCACTCTATCTTCTGAAGGATTTGAGATAGGGTTCTGAAATTTTGCATCGGGTTGTCTCTTGTCTGCAGCAGGTTAAGTTCGAAGATGAGCTATATCGGTCCACGTTTAGGCATAGGTCCCATATAACGGCACCCCTAAATTTTCTGTATTTTGCGGTCAACCGAATTGACTGAAATTTGGTACAATGGGATCAAATTGGGTACTAAATGTCTACACAAAAATTATGAATATAGGTCCACTTTTTCTGGTAGCCCCCATATAACGATACCCCCAATTTTCGGTAATTTGGGGTTCTTAAGCGCGTTTTCAAGCGAATTCGCTGAAATTCGGCACATTGGGTTCTTATTGGGTACCAAATCTTTCCATCAAAAATTATTTAAAATAGATCCACTTTTTCCGGTAGCCGCCATATAACGGATCCCCCAATTTTCGATATTTTGAGGCATTGAGCGTGTTTTTCAACCGAATTCGCTGTAATATTGTATTTTGTAGTCGTATTTGGTAATCAACCAACTTTTTTATATTAAAATAGTTAACTGATTTTTACACGTTTTGGGTTGTCTCCGTATAGTCGAATTCCAACATAGTATGGGGGATGTTCTGTACTCGGAATTATCTATTTATACCCTACAAAGTATGGAATTCTGAGAAGATTTTGTCGAGTTAAATATCGGTTATAATCATTCTACCTTCCGACGATATCGAGATAGTAATCTGGTTGGAGGATACCATATCCATATATCGCCCTGCTAAATGCCTAAATGGCCTAGACCCTATGTAAAAGTACCTACCGATTTAATAATTAGGGTGAAGGAAGGTATTGTGATACAAACTATGCGCTGTAAATTGTAGTATTTGGAGGACACATTCTCCACCCCAAAAATGCGTTTTGGGGTTTTGAGATTTTATGAAAATCACTTCAAGGTGTACTACCTTAAATTATTGTATCGTAAATTATTGTTAAAATTTTTAAAATCCTATATCAAAAATGGGTCTCCTCCACTATAAGGTCAGGAACTTCACTTTTCCAATCAAAACCAGTAAGGAAAGTTCAAAAGTCGGACGGGGCCGACTTTATGATACTCTTCACCACTTTGGCTACATACAAGAGATGTTAATATCTACAAAATACTGCAGATAGAACTGACATAGAATTTAATAGAAATTAAATGTGCTATCTAGATAGATATTTGAACCAATTGAAAAAATCAATGAAAAATTGCATTGTAAACGGCCAGACCCAAAAATCCAATGGTGTACCATTTGTATGAAATTGAGTAAAATTATGTATGGTATATAGTTCTCATAAAAACACATGGACCTAATTGAGCAACCGTTGCATACACCATTTGTGTTTTGTTATCACTCTACATTCAATCTAATACCTTCTGCTAAATTTCGTGTAAATCTAAATCTGAACCGATTTTAACAAAACTTTGCAGACATCCGTCTAGGCTTAATTCAGTACTCTGTGCTGAATTTTGTCCCAATCGGACAAATATTGGGAGTTTGGTGTATCATTCACAAAAATCGGACGAAACTATATATGGGAGCTATATCTAAATTTGAACCAATTTAAACAAAACTTCGCAGACATCAGTCTGGACCTTATTCAGTAGTCTGTGCAAAATTTTGTCTCAATCGGACAAATATTGGGAGCTTGTTGCATTATTCACATAAAATTGGACGAAACTATATATAGGATCTATATCTAAATCTGAACCGATTTTCTTCCAATTTCAATAGGGTTCGTTCTTGGGCCAAATAAGTGAACTGTGCCAAATTTCATCTAAATCGGATCATAAATGCGACCTGTACTTTGTTCACAAAAATACATGGACGTACGGACACACGGACGGATGGGTAAATCGACTCAGAAAGTAATTCTATGCATATTCTTAAAAGGAACCATGGGTCTATCTCGATTCCTTTTGCCTGTTACAAACATATGCACAAAGACATAATATCCTGTACCACATTGTGGTGAAGGGTATAATGATTATAATTTCTGGAGGATAGCAGACCGATTTTAAAAAGTCTTTTTAAATCAATTTGCACATTGATTAGTACCCTAGGAAATAACGATTACTTACATATTGATGTTGCCAATTTTCGAACATTTGTACGACTCACTTTATTATTACGCAATAGAAAATCGGCAAATATTGAAAAAGAATAGGCGAATAACATTCGTAGAATATGTGGGAATCCAGAGAAGACACCAGTCTGAAATGAAATCAATAAATACAATGGAGATATAAAAGAAGGCAATCGATTTGTTAATGGATGTTGTTCGCTAACTCCAAAATACAGAAAAAGAGATCGAAATCCGAAAGAGCAAAGCCCACTGGAAAAGTTATCGAATATAACCATTACAAAAATTTATATATGTTAATACATACCGCTCTTATATCCCAGTTATGAATTATTTTAAAATATGTTGGCGCCTGAGTCATTACGGTAAATATACTCCATGTGCCACCCCATTGTCCAATTACATTCATCCACACGGGTCTTGATGTAAATATGGCGAACCATGGCGTTTTTAGATTATGACTATTTTGTACCGAACTTCCCAGTGATCTTTCAATATAAGCCAATTCTTTGGGACTAATTCGTGGATGTTGGGCCGGTGTATCATAGACTAAATATAACCAGGCAAACCACCATAAGGTGCCCACAATTCCTGTTATGTGAAATACCCAAATCCACGAAAACCAATGTATTACACAGGCAAACAGAGGATATGCCAGCGCTAAGCCTACAGCACTACCAAAATAGGCTGTAATAAATTTACTTCGCTCATTCGGTGGTATCCATTTGCCAGCCATATGGTGCATAGCTGGCCAGGTTAGACCCTAAGAGACAACAAAATTATATAATTAGATAAATGAATTATATGTTTTTATATGTAATTACAGTCAGTAAACCTTGTAAGATCCTTGTTAGAAGGAGTGCCTTAAAGTCCACAAAACAAGCCAAAGGAATTAGAAAGCATATCCAACAGCTAATAACATTTGACAGACCGAACACCAATTTTGTACCATATCTCTTGGCCAATATACCGCCGGGTATTTGTGTTAACCAATATGTCCAGTAAAATGAACCCAAAGCCATAGCCTGTTGATGTTCGTTCCATTGGAATTTTCTTGACCCAGGAGATTCCTGCAAAAAGAGGGTTGTAATTATTTCTGAGAGAGTTTGTTTAAAAACTATTTTTAATTTTTCTTCAGTTTTTGATTGTATGTTTTTTTTTTCGTAATATTAGGTTGACTATAGCTCCATATCTGCATACCATAAGGTGAAGTGTATGTTAAATTGTTCATTCCGTGTGCAACACCTCGCATTAATCTACCTAGACCACATTCTTAATCAGAAAAAAATCTATATGGATTTAGCAATGTCCGCTTGTCTGTCTTTTGAAATCTCGTGAGAGCTCGCAATATTTAAGGTAGGGCTTAGACATTTTTTGACTATTCCTATGGTGTTTTGTATTGAAAAAGGGAATAGATCGGCCCACTCCTCTCCAAAAAGGATATGTTTGGCATTTTTTTTGAAACGAAATGGTTGTAATATGGGTATGGGTTCTAATTGAGCAGTAAATCTTTCTACAAAAAAACATATCAATATAGGTCCATATATCCTTATTGGGAAGTTGGGACTCGTTTTTCAACCAAATTGGAATATTGGTCCACTTTTTAGCCCTCATCTAATCTAATTGACTTTAATTTCAGTTTTTATTCTCATTGTTGTTTCACACCAAAAATTCAAATGTTGTCCATCTCATGGTAGATAGTATAAAAAGTTCCGCCAACTTTTTAACTGTTATTAAACATCTATGCCCTTAATGTATCAACAAAATTAGCCAGTTTATTGTATTGATAAGTTGGTTGGATTGTTTTAACCTGAAGCGGCCCATGGGAAAATAATAATAAGTAGTTTTTTTTTGCTTTATCACGATAAGTGATAACGTCCAAACAATCTGTTTTTTTTCTTACAAACACCTAGCATGTGTCTGTGGTCAATCGATTAAATCTAAAGTAAACAAAAAATATTCCACATAATTTTTGGAAATTGCAACTGATGTTGAATTCTATCACAGAGATAACCGAAGGGAGAATGAATAAGCACATTTTTTTAAATTGATAAGAAAAAATAATAATAACAATTATTATATAATAATTATTATTATTTTTATTAAAAAATAATAAAAAATAAATAATATACAAGTAAAGAAAGCATTAAGTTCTTCCGGGCTGAACTTTGGATACCCTCCACCATAGGAATACTGCAATTGCAATGACAATAAACAATACACCAAATTATCGGTATAATTTTACAAACGGATTTATGTAAATCATTATGTACTTCGTGTACACATTTTTAATGGGGATTTTTCCTAAAATCTGAAAATCCCAAAAACGAGGACTGATACTGATAACGCAAGGTAGAGTATAAAATCCTCAAACTACTGCAATTTAGAGTTCAAAGTTATCTGAGGCTATGCCTAAAGGAGGATTACATATTGAGTACATAGTGTAGGAATTATCGAATTTTTGGGGTTATATTTATATGAGGTCTATGCATAATTAATGAACAATATATGTCAATTTCGAACACAATAATTTTGTTTTGAATCCCAATTCATTCCTTCAGGAGGTATCATTGTATGGGGGAGAAACCAGTAAGGAAATTTCAAAAGTCGGACGGGGGTGGCCGCCCCCCGTGCTTACGTCCCTGACGGGAGCTATATCCAAATCTGAACCGATTTTAACAAACCTTCGCAGATATCATTCCGAACCTAATTCCGCACTCTGTGCAAAATTTTGTCCCATTCGGACAAATATTTGAGTTTTGTGCATCATTCACATAAAATCGGACGAGACTATATTTGGGAGCTATATCTAACCGATTTTAACAAAACTTCGTAGACATCAGTGTGGACTTAAATCAGTACTATGTGCAAAATGTTGTCCCAATAGGACAAATATTGGGAGTTTGGTGCATTATTTACATAAAATCGGACGAAACTATACATTGGAGCTATATCTAAATCTGAACCGATTTTCTCTAATTTCAAAAGGGTTCGTCTTTGGGCCAAATAAGTGAACTGTGCCAAATTTCATCCAAATCGGATCATAAAAAAATACCGAAAATTCGGCTGTGCCCCTATATGGGAGCTACCCGACAAAATTAAGCTATATTTATAATTTTTAGTGGAGAGATTTGGCTGTACTAAATTACAGCCAATTCAGTCGAAAAATACGATCAGAACCCACAAAAATACTGAAAATTAGGGGGTACCTTTTTAGGGGGGTTACCAGAAAAAGTGGACCTATATTTATATTTTTTAATGGAAAAATTTTATACGCAATTAGGAACCAATGTTGCAAATTTCAGCGAATTCGGTTGAAGACGCGCTCAAATACATGCAACGATATATCTTACTTTCAATACCGAACATACAAAAATCATAAATATTTTGATCTCAATCGTGATCACAAAAGAAAACCAGTAAGGAAAGTAGTAAAGTCGGACTGGGCCGACTATATGACACCCTTCACCACTTTGGGTATATTCTACATATGTATCCTAACAGATGACGCGTTTTTTTATATATCTATATCTGAATCGATTTCAGGGAAACTTGCCAGAGACTAATTTATATTACATCAGTACGTTGTGTCAATCGGCCTAGCTATGGACCATTTCACGAAGCTTAGCAAAATCATTGAAGACTTAATTCAGTACCCTATACCAAAATTCGTGCAAATCGAGGGACTTTGGTGCACCAATTACATAAAATCGGACGAATCATTCTCCATCTTATTCATTACTCTATGCCAAATTTCGTGCAAATCAAAAAATTTCCAGGGAATTTAGTGGACTATTTACCTAAAATCGGGCGAAGCTATATACGGGAGCTATATCTAAATCTGAACCGATTTTCGCAAAACTCTTCACACATCATTCTAGACTTAATTCAGTACGCTATGACAAAATTCGTGCAAATCAAAAGATTTCCAGGGGCCTTATTGGACTATTTACCTAAAATCGGGCGAAGCTATATCTAAATCGGAACCGATTTTCTCAAAAATTTTCACAAACCATTCTAGACTTAATTCAGTACGCTATAACAAAATTCGTGCAAATCAAAAGAATTCCAGGGACTTTAGTGGACTATTTACCTAAAATCGGGGGAAGCTATATATGGGAGCTATATCTAAATCTGAACCGATTTTCACGAAACTTTGCACTCATCATTCTAGACTTAATTTAGTACGCTGTGCCAAATTTCGTGCTAATCGAAAGATATATAGGGACTTTGCTACACAATTTACCTTAAATCGGACGAAGATATATATGGGAGATATATCTAAATCTGAACCGATTTTCGCGAAACTTTGCACACATCATTCGTGACCTTATTCATTACGCTGTGCCAAATTTCGTGCAATCGAAAGATATATAGGGACTTTAGTGTCATTTACCTTAAATCGGACGAAAATATATATGGGAGCTATATCTAAATCTGAACCGATTTTTCCAATTTCAATAGGGTTCGTCCTTGGGCCAAATAAATGAGCTGTGCCAAATGTCATCCAATTCGAATCAAAAATGCGACCTGTACTTTGTTAACAATTTAACATGGACAGACAGACGGACGGATATGCATAAATCGACTCAGAAAGTGATTCTATGCATATTCTCAAAAGGAACCATGGGTCTATCTCGATTATTTTTGCCTGTTACAAACATATGCACAAAGACATAATACCCTGTACCACAGTGTGGTGAAGGGTATAAACAGAAGGACAGACTAACATGTAGTTAGTCTGGTTGAAATGTTCGGCTAGGATCTTCACCATACGGAAAATGTTTTGTTTCCTCTATATGAACATTGCAAATGTTCTTCTGAAGAAGTTTTCTTATCACCAACCACACAGAATCCAAAATTGCTTGCAGCATCTTTGGCAAAGGCCATTAATAATTTCGTCTAGATAGACAAGCTGGACAGCAAGATATATTAATAAGGTCACCCAGCTAGCGAAAGTCAGCTGATTGACAATTTAAACGCATTGGATTAACAAAATCCAGTACAATGTAAACGTACTGTAATATAGAACAATTCCTATCAAAATTGCCACAGAAATAATGACACCAGTGAAAGGTGTAATCATGGCACAATAAATAGGTAGTCCCATGATTTATTTTTCAAGTTGATAGATGAGCTCAAATTAAAAAGCATTGCCATTGTCAAATGAGACCTTCTGTAATTATGCCATGACATAGCCTTTCATTATTTTTGTTATTTTTAATTATGTCAAATAAACACAACGACTTGTTGTGAATGTTTTTTCTTATATTTGACAGAACGAGCCACTAACTACATAGTTGCATTTTTGATTATTCACCTCAAGTTGTATTACCTTGTATTATTGTACCATGCGTATAGCGAACATGTATAAAGCATCTTATATGTTATCTTTATAAAGCATTTTATATGGTCTAAAATATTTTTGAAATGGGTATGATGACCCTATTGCTTACCTCCATGGGATTATCTGTACTTAAATTCATTGCAGCATTACTGGTATCAAAATCCACCGGCGTACCATTGACATTGCTTAATACCATTGACGGAGGACTCAAGTCATGTGCTTGGCGAGATGGCGATGGCGCAATCATATCAACAATTGCAATATTGAGATTAATGCATATTAAGTAATTTATGGCAAAGCCAACAAATACCACATGCCACAAAACCGTACGACATTGTACTGAAAAAATGTACACAGTTTGTTGGAGATTTATTCAAGATCAAATTTAAATCACTTTTAATAAATTTACCCATTTTTATATTTATTTATTTTAGATTGTATTTTGTTTTGATTTCTTTGGCTTCGATTTTCTTTTTCTTTGCTGATAATGTTTACAAACAAATCACCAGATCATGTTTTAGAATTGTTGGTTTTTTTTATGGTGTTCAGAGGTTAGCTACTTTTTTTTTAATAAAAATGCACTTGAGCTTGAGCAAACACGTTTCTTTTCGTAATTTAAAGCAATTATTTATTTTGTGTTCTATTTAATATATTATAATGTAAATTCCGTCATATATTATCGATGTTCAATGTTGGAGTTTTGTTCTCCAACTGATTTTGGATTTGCCATTAAAATAATGTGGGGCACAATTTGTATGTGAAAGATTAGTTGGTCTTCTGATAAGAAGTTTTTTATTTAATCAGAATAAATACATCGTAGTAGTATGACAAAAATAGAATAATGAATGGACTGGCATGGTATGGCTACTAAGAACACTGTGCTTAAGGGAACCCTCGATTTCTGATGAGCTTCAAATGAGCTTACAATGGGTTAAAGACTTGTAACTTTGCATACATGTATACATGAAAATAAATTGCCAATATTACTATTTTCGATGGCGGGCATGATTTCCGATCATTCAAATCTCAAAATTCCAACACTATTAGAAAGAGTACATATCAGGCAAAATGGAGGACCTAGGGAATAATCACGTGTTAAAATTTGGAACCGATTGGAATTATAGTTTTTGAGTTAATGTGCCCGCCATCCGTAAAAAGCAATGTTTTGAGAAAAACGCGTTTCATATGATGTTGACACAATAAATCGGCTATATCTTCAAGTGTAGTAGAGATTTTAACTTGCAAGTTTAAGGAGACATTTTTGAGAAGCTAGAATTTTCTACAACCGAGTATGGGGTTGGAGCCTTCCTTGGGAGGTATGTCGAAATATGGCGGTGAAGAAGAAACCACAAAACCAATATGAGACCAGTAAGGAAAGTAGTAAAGTCGGACTGGGCCGACTATATGATACCCTTCACCACTTTGGGTATATTCTACATATGTATCTTAACAGACGTCGCGTGTTTGTTATATATCTATATCTGAACCGATTTCAGGGAAACTTGCCAGAGATTAATTTATATTACTTCATTACGTTGTGTCAATCGGCCTAGCTATGGATCTTTTTACGAAGCTTAGCAACATCATTCTAGACTTAATTCAGTACGCTATGCCAAAATTCGTGCAAATCGAAAGATGTATAGGGGCTTTGGTACACAATTTACCATAAATCGGACGAAGATATATATTAATATATTAACGAAACTTAACACACATAATTCTAGACCTTAACACACAACATTCTAGACCTTATGTTTTACTCTGTGCCAAATTTCGTGCAAATCGAAAGATATATAAGGACTTTAGTGGACTATTTACCTAAAATCGGGCGAAGCTATATATGAGACCTATATCTAAATCTGAACCGATTTTCACGAAACTTTGCATCCATCATTCTAGACTTAATTCATTACGCTATGCCAAATTTCGTGCAAATCGAAAGATATATAGGGACTTTGGTACACCATTTACATAAAATCGGACGAAACTATATATGGGAGCTATATCTAAATCTGAACCGATTTTCAGGAAACTTAACACACATCATTCTATACCTCATTCATTACGCTGTACTAAATTTCGTGCAAATCGAAAGATATATAGGGACTTTGGTGCACCATTTACATAAAATCGGACGAAACTATATATGGGAGCTATATCTAAATCTGAACCGATTTTCATGAAACTCAGCACACATCATTCTATGCCTAATTCATTACTCTGTGCCAAATTTCGTGCAAATCGAAAGATATATAGGGACTTTGGTGCACCATTTACATAAAATCGGACGAAACTATATATGGGAGCTATATCTAAATCTGAACCGATTTTCATGAAACTCAGCACACATCATTCTATGCCTAATTCATTACTCTGTGCCAAATTTCGTGCAAATCGAAAGATATATAGGGACTTTGGTGCACCATTTACATTAAATCGGACGAAAATATATATGGGAGCTATATCTAAATCTGAACCGATTTTTCCCAATTTCAATAGGGTTCGTCCTTGGGCCAAATTTCATCCAAATCGGATCATAAATGCGACCTGTACTTTGTTCACAAAAATACATGGACGGACGGACAGACAGACGGACGGACATGCGTAAATCGACTCAGAAAGTGATTCTATGCGTATTCTCAAAAGGAACCATGTGTCTATCTCGTTTCCTTTTGCCTGTTACAAACATATGCACAAAGACATAATACCCTGTACCACAGTGTGGTGAATGGTATAATGACGGTATAGAGTGTATACCATCTACCCAAGATGAGGTCAGAATAGCAATCAATCGGCTGAAGACTAATAAAGCAGCAGGAGCCGATGAATTACCAATCGACCTATTCCACATCATGCACCAGCTGATTAGTACAATTTGGCCAGAGGAATGCATGCCCAATGATTGGTACCTCAGCCATACTGTGCCCCGTGCACAAAAAGGAAACAAGACGATATGTGGCAGCTATAGAGGAATTAGTCTTCTTCCCATTGCATATGAAGTGCTGTCAAATCCTGGAAAAGACCCACGAAAACACATCGAAATATTCCTCCTATTCATTTACTATAAAGTCTTGACGGGACTTATCGGAGCCCTTCAATATGAATGAGGATTCAGACAAGGTGACAGTTTGTCGTGTGATCTGTTTAACATTCTGCTGGAAGGTGAACAGAAATGGCACTCCATATAATGGGTCCAACATTGCTAGTGTTAACAGCCACCTTTGAACAAATTGAAAAGGAGTCTGCCAAATTGGGACTGGTAGTAAGAGACAGCTCTTGGAGTGGTTGCGAGGAAGATTCTCCGGAAGATCTAAGGGCCGATCTGCGTCGACGTCGAATGAACCATGTATTGTCGACATCGACAGACGGATCGAGCTGCAGAGACCGAGTTGGCTAGGTCATGTTGTGAGAATGGATGAGGATACCCCCACTCAAAAAGCATATAAAAGCGAGCCAAGTGATGGTTCACGCAGAATGGAAAGGCCACGAATTCGATGGAAAAATCAAGTAGAATACAACATCTCGGAGGATTCAGCTTGTCGTGTGACCTTATCCTGCTTTAAAAGGTCATACGAGATACAAAGCTGAATTGAAATGACACTTTGTACCCCAAACAACACATGTTAATCGCCTACGCCGATGACATCGACATTTATGAGTCGAATATTGCAAGCGGTAACATCCGCCTTTGAACAAATTAAGAAGGAGTCTTCCAAAGTGGTTCTGGCAGAAGACCAAGCTGATGGTATCAACGCGCAATACGTCCAGTAGGCTCGGACCAACTGTGGAACTTGAGAACTACAGCTTCGAGGTAGTTAAAGATTTTATATACCTCGGTAACGCCATAAACAAAACTAATGACATCAGTTTTGAAAATCGGAGAAGGATATGTTGGCCAACAGATACTACAATGATCTAAGTATGTAATTCAGAAACAAGGACACCTCCCGCCAGACCAAACTCACACTCTACAAGACGCTGATACTACCCGTGCTGTTATATGGATCTGAAGCATGGGTACTTGCGCAAGCAGATGATGCAGCTCTTGAAGTATTTGAGAGAAAAATTCTCAAAAAGATCTACTGTGGAACTTGAGAACTACAGCATCGAGGTAGTTAATGATTTTATATACCTCGGTAGCGCCATAAACAAAACTAATAACATCAGTTTTGAAATTCGGAGAAGGATATGTTGGCCAACAGATACTACAATGATCTAAGTATGCAATTCAGAAACAAGGTCATCCCCCGCCAGTCCAAGCTCACACTCTACAAGACGCTTATGCTACCCGTGCTGTTATATGGATCTGAAGCATGGGTACTTGAGCAAGCAGATGAGGCAGCTCTTGAAGTATTTAAGAGAACAATTCTCCGAAAGATCTATGGGCCTATCTGCGCTGATGGTGAATATCGTCGTCGAATGAACCATGAGTTGTATCATCTATTCTCGGACATCGGCATTGTCAGACGTATTGAGCTGCAGCGACTACGTTGGCTAGGTCATGTTGTGAGAATGGATAAAGATGCCCCAGTTCAAAAGGCATATAAAAGTGAATCACGCAGAAGGGGAAGACCACGAATAAGATTGAATTGGATCAAGTGGAAGACAATATTGCCGAACAGGCCATGTTCGGCACTATTGTCTTCCACTTGATCTTTCAAATTTCAAAATTTCAACTTCAAATTTGAAAACTGGCCAAAAAGACCGACGCGCCTGGAAATCTTTTTTAAGCTCGGCTTATGGAACGAATATTCTGTCACAAGCCAGCTAAGTAAGTAAGTATATATACAATTAGAACTAAATTTAATAAAGTTTAGTACTTTTCGGACACTAATAGGGCGAATTTCCAAAAACCCTTTTGGACATCTTTCTAACTTTCCATCATTGGCCCACATTCAAAGTTTCAGAATTCCCTTCTCTAGTTCGAATTTCCAAAAGCTCAGCCTAATCTCACGCCTATACACCAACAAGAACCCATACTTAAAATTTCTAGCTTCAGCCGTTTCGTCCGGGTGATGATCTTCTGCATCTCCATCCCAGTCAGATTCGCATTCATTAATGCATTTTGGTCAAGATTTGTTGACACTTCCAGACTACTTTTTTGCAATCAGCATTCCATAATTCAACCATTCGCTTTGCTTCAAATCCTAGACAGGAATTTATTTATGCTCTTACTTCTATGCTTCCCCACCCCCACTGCATGTGGGACCATGTGTAGGAATGTGCACCCACAATGTAAATATGTACATACTCGTACATCATTAATTAGAGGTGTTGTCACTGAGATTCGATGCGGTCCACTAAGTGATTCCATTAAAGAAAAAGCATATGAAGAGCGGACTAAATTTAGAGAATAGAATATTTTGAAAAATATAAAAAAATATAAAACTAATTGGAAGCCATTTGTTCTTCATTACTAACAAAATAAGTTAGTGGGAGAACCAGCCGAAAAAAAAAAATTATCAGTAGCTTATAGAGCTATAAATACCCTACGGATCAAAAAAACCCACACATATCTTTATACACATCATTTGTAATGACAAATAATGAAGAAGAACTGCAATACCATATAAAATCTTAACAATATTGTAAAAATGACACGAACTGCAAAAAAATCTGCCGCCATGAAAGTAAAATCAAAGAAGAAGAAATAAAGAAAAACCATGAAAAACATTGTAAATTCGCACAAATTGACGGTAACCTACCTTTAATGTTGGTGGACATTGTGTGATGGCCCCTCTCTTCTTCAGGCTATCCTATACATACATACATACTATGTATCCACATACATAGTTAAGTTTGTGTTATTTTTTTAGGTCTGAACTTGATATGCCATAACGTTTTTTATGGTTGATTCCTAACTAAGGTGTAGCTGCGGAACTGCATTGGCTCACATCGAAATAACAACAATAATCAAGCTATAAATATAGGTATACAGTATGTATGCGGCTATCATTCTGGACCAGCAAATGTAATGAATGCTGTTGAATGTGTCGCAGTTGTCATCATGGTCATTTTTATGACCCCAACCACAGACGAGGGTGGGTATGGGAAGGTACAGATGTAACACATATTCGTGTCGATTGGACTGATGTACCTTTTGTAATACATGATTTACACGAAATCGGACGAAATTATATATTTGTCAAATGAAACGTATATGGGAGTTATGATTTAATCAGAACCCACGTCATTCAGATGTCTCTACTGGGCAAATTTGTCCTTAATCGAAGGGAGTATCAAAGCGTCTTAGGCGCATAATTTACAATAAATCGGAGGGTAATATGAGAGCTATATCTAAATATGGACCAATTTTCAATACATTTCAATAAGGCTCGTCTGTGGCCAAAATAATTGGGCCATGCAAAAATTCAGCACAATTGATAATAATTTATTTTTTACATCTGGCTACATCGCGTTTATGTCGATCGCAGAGAACATTGTTAACACCATGAAGTGGACATTTAAAATACCTAAAATCGATCGGAGCATGCATAATTATTTTTCCTCAGTGAAAATGAAGTACAACATTTGCGGAAAGAAACATCGGCTGTCGAGTAATCACGTACCTGAAGTTGTTCGATCGTGTTTGGTTTGCTCCGCAAAAGAAACCGGGTCATTCAATTAGTTTCACAGTATCCTCCGCAAATTGTCGGTGAAGAAATCCAGAATGCGAAATCCCAACAGCCTTAGTGGAAACATTCGGCTAACATCTTTAAATTGCCAAAAGTAGGGTTTGACCTTCCCGTACTTGAAGCTGTTCGATTATGTTCGGTTCCGGGTCATTCAATTAGTTTCACAGTCTCTTCTGGTCTATGAACAAAACAAAATTGGTTGAGCATCAAGAAGTACAAAGCCGATATTATTGGCTTACAGGAAATGCGATGGAATGGGACAGACCATGAAACGAGACATGAATTTGGCTGCGGATTTATGGTTAACAGAAGAATAAAAGATCTCATCTCCAGATTCACTCCAGTAGATGAGCGAATTTCTATAATCCGTATAAAAGACAAATTCGTCTACATCAGTCCTATTTATGCCCATAATCCGACGGAGGACAAACATGAACGTACCAAAGACAAATCGCCCAGAAACGTACGACCGCTGCCCTGCCCATGACATTAAAATTCCCAATCAAACGACGAGAAATCAAATTGATCATGCTGTGATAGATGGAAGGCATTCATTTAGTGTTTTAGACGTTCGATCGATCCGAGGAGCGAATATGGATTCGCACCACTGCCTTGTAGCAGGCAAGGTTCGCACTCGCCTTAATATAGCAGCAAAGATGTGATCTAACCGAAGGCTTTGGTGCAGGTACATCGTCCTGTAGAGATGAAAATGGAAACCTGGTGACATATACGCAATCGGAGGAGCATTTTGGAAAATTTCTTGTATCAAATAGTGGTAGTGAAGAAGGTATACCAGAACCAATAAAAGATGACGGTATAGAGTATGTACCACCTAGTCAGATGAGGTCAGAGCAGCAATTAATCGTCTGAAGAACAATAAAGCAGCAGGTGCCAATGGGTTAGCAGCATGTACCAGCTGATTAGTACAATTTGGATAGAGAAATGCATGTCCAATGATTGCAACCTCAGCATCGTGTGTCTCGTGCACAAAAAAGGAGACATGACGATATGTGCCAACTATAGAGGAATAAGTCTCCTTCCCAACGCATAAAAAGAGCTATTCAGCGTGCTGCGTGAACGACTGAAGACAATGGTTAATGACATTATTGGTCCATACCAATGCGGCTTTAGGCCTGACACAGCGACACTATTCGTCGACTATAAAGCCGCATTCGACAGCCCTAACCGTTCAGCAGTGTTTAAAGCCATATCTCGATATTCCTGTAAAATTTATACGGCTATGCAGGATAACTTTAACTGCAACAAGGTCAGCAGTTAAAGTCGTTAAGGTTCTATCGGAACACTTCAATACCGAATGAGGATTCAGAAAAGGTGACAGTTTGTCGTATAACATTATCCTGCTTTAAAAGGTCATACGAGATACAAAGCTGAACCGAATGACACTCTGTACACCAAACAGCACATGTTACTAGCCAACTCCGATGACATCGACATAATGGGTCGAACATTGCGAGCGGTAACAGCCTCCTTTGAACATATTGAGAAAGAGTTTGCCAAAGTAGGACTGACAGTAAATGATAAGAAGACCAAGCTGATGGTATCAACGAGCAAGACGTCAAGTAGACTCGAACCAATTGTGGAACTTGAAAACTACAGCTTTGAGAAAGTCAACGATTTTATATACATCGGTACCGCTATAACTACAACTAATGACATCAGTTTTAAAATTTAGAGAAGTGTTGACCAACACATGAAGAAGGTCACCTCTCGTCAGACAGAATCAAATTTCTGTTCGAAATCTTAAGCGATTTTTTGAAATTTCTGTTCGAATTTAAATGTGACATAGAGTGACATTCGCACAGATTTCGGTCCAAAGTCTTATGGTTCATTATAATTTATACAACTAGAATTATATGTTACAAGTAGTTGTCAGCTGATTGTGCTTGTCCTTACTATATTAACTGATTACACTACCCCGCTCTGCTTGGTAGTATATTTTTATAACCACAGGCAATCAAGCAGTGAATTCTTTTTTTTTTGCAGTTATCGGTCACTAATTTTATTTCTCCGTTTCTTTTTTGAAGGTAATTTGTTGTTGAAGACACTTTCATAGGATGTAATCAAAAAGTAACAAAAACAACAACACAAAGAATTGTAACGATACTGAAACACAGCAACTCTTGTGGACTGCATTGACATTGCTTGGAAATATGGATACCAAGCCCGGGCCGCTAAATTAAAATGCGTAGCCATAAAGCATTGATTCTGTCATGGCTTGGCAATTGCTGTTTGGCTTATGCATTAATTACCATTAATATTTTGATGGAGCGGCAGGCTGAGCTCCACTATGCCATTCCACGGTGGTTGTGTTCTTGTAACCCGTAAAGAAAAAACCCAACCATTCGCTGAGAGCGGCATTGGCCATCTTTGAGGATCATTTATCAATAATTACCTTTGTATGGATGATGGCAAGCAGCAGGATATTTTCGGGTTCATTTCAATCGTCTTTCGTCGTTTATTTGAGAAGGCGAATAAACGAAAGAATTGGAAATCCATGGCCATCATCATCAATGACGGATGGATGGATGGCTGAACAGACAATGTGGAAGCATATTTTTTTCAAAATATTCTTGAATTTTTACGAATTTGATTAAAAGCCTACGGGCAAACTGCTCTAAATTTAGTTACCAATTTGCTGTTCAAAGCATTTGATTTGTATGCTAACCTTGATGGGTGACTTTCGGTATGGGCTTGAAAAATTAGCATTTTTTTCTGAATACAGCTTTCAAAATTCTTGCATTGATCATTAAAAGTGTTGGGCATTGCATGCTAATATTGTAGAATAGAGCTCAGAAAAAAAAACAACATTTGATTTACTTCAAACTGCAATTAATTATTATTTATTAGATTTTTTTTATGTGGAGCATGGTTTAAAGTTATGACCAACCTTGGGCACGTGAAACTATTCGAAAGAAATTTTAGTATGCATACAGTCCTATATACACCTTGATATAACGATCAAGGTCCCAACAACTAGAAGAACTCCACAGATAATTTCGTGATCGATATTTTATCTCCCAAAAATACTGAATATTGGTCGTAATATGAAAAATGGCAGAATATGAAAATGCTCTTCGAAAAAAAACACTACCAAAAATAATAATAAAAAAAAACATTAAGGAAAATAGTAAAGTCGGACTGGACCGACTATATCCTAACAATTTCATGTCAATGTAAATCGATTTAAAGCAAACTTAATACATGCTACTCGGTATGCCGCACTTTTCAAAATTTAATCTCCATCAGGTAAAATCGGACGAAAAAAGGCCAGAGACAAAATTGTGTGTCAATCGGACCAACTTTGGGTCTTTGGTGCACATTTTACATTAAAACTGACGGAAATGTATATGGGAGCTATATATAAATCTGAAATCTATGCCAAATGTTGTGCAAATCGAAAGCTATATAGGGACGTTTGTGCGCCATTTACCTTAAATTTGAAAACCCCAAAACCGATATTGATAACGCATGGTACAGTATAAAATCCTCAAACTGCTGCAATTCAAATCGCAAATTTATATGAGGTATCATTATATGGAGACTAGACCTAACTGCGGGCCGGCATAGTTCATTCTCGAACTTCTGCAGGTAGAATGATTACAAAAATGTGTTAGAATCAAACCGAATGCGTGGAACAAATCAGATAACTATTTTAATATAAACAAGTGAAAAAGCGTTAAGTTCGGCCGGTCCGAACTTTGGATACCCTCCACCATAGATATACTGACAGGTACTTGAAATGAAAATATAGGGAAAATACCAAAAAGTGGACCTATATCGATAGTTCCACAAACCGGTTATGTAAACCACAATGTAAACTATACAACAAATTTCAGAAATTTTAATGGGCAATTATACCCTCAGATTTATGGATAGTGACACGGTTAAGATGGTTCTAGACACCATGTTTCTTTGAACCAAATTTGTTTCAGATTTCATCCAAACATTGGCCATCTTATTATTTCTACCAAACTTAGTTCAAGTTCGAAGATGGGGAATATCAGTCCACTTCTTCTGGTACCTCCCACACAGGGGCTAGGTCTAAATATGGGTTATAGTTCATATAAAGTTCATTATCGAACCTTACGTTCTAGTTTTTTATCTCGATATCCTCCGCAGGTGATGTGATTATAACAGGGTCTTAGAACCAAACCCAAAACGCGGAACAAATTGCATAACTATTTTAATGTAAAAAAGGGGGTTATATGGGGACTACCCCAAAAAGGAGGTGCATATAAATAATTTTTTATAGGGACATTTATTACCATATACGACTACAAAATACAAAATTTCAGCGAATTCGGTTGAAAACCGCGCTTAAGAATCCCAAGAATATATATACTTCATAGGGTCGGAAATGATTATTTCGATGCGTTACAAACGGAAAAACAAAACTAATATACCCTCCATACTATGGTGGAGGGTATAGAAACGTCGTAAAGTTCGGCCAGGTCGAAATTTTTATAAATTCCACCATGAGTTGGACTTTCAAAATACCTAAATCAGGTCTTCCTGGAAAAACGTAATACCACACTACAGACGCAGATTGGGCTAGGACTTTGGTGATGGTAGGAATTATGTCTGAAATCCCCATAATAACGAATATTGGAAAGGGGGCAGTGAGAGGAATGACAATCAAAAACTCCCCAAAATACCGAGAGGTACCGTTATATGGGAAGGTACGATATATGGATGCTACTCTGAAAAATTGGCCAATATTGATAGTTCTTAGTAGGCAGATTTACTGCATATGTGTGCTATGGGAGATATGCTATCCAATGAGATCCCAAAATTCCAAACTACAGCCAATTCGATTGAAAAACCTGTCCGACTTCCCCAAAATGCCGAATATATTCAGGACCGATATATCCATGAACGTACAATCGTGCGTAATGATTTAAATGCCGTTCGGTGGGCGTGAAATTCCTGAAAGATAGAGGTTTTATCGGAAATATCATTTCTCCTCAGCGAACTCCCTGCTTCCACGTACGTACACATATACATCACGATCCAATGTTTCAAATTTGGCTGCAGGGTAGTTCTTTCGGCGTTCTCAAACATGGACCTCTATTAAAAGCGAATGTGTTTTGCAAAAAATGAGACGGGGCCTTTATATGGGAGCTATGTCAAAATATGCACATATACTGAACATTTCCCCTAACTCTCGTTAGGAAAATGAAAAAAAAATGAAATATGAAGGGGCCTTCTCATAGAGACTATGCTAAAACTTGGACCTCTATTGAAAATTTCTAGCAAAGAGGTTTTTCGGACGCTAAAATGTGAAATTACACCAACATAGCCCACCCTAAGACCATAAATATGATTAAAATGGGGCAGGATCATCATGGAGGGGGTATGTCAAAACTAGGACCCATATTAGAAATAGTCTGCAAAGATATTTTTACTGGCGGCTGTACCAAAACATAGACCGATATATCCTATCCTATAGAATTAGTAATGCATGTGCAAAATTTCAAATCAATAAATACTAAATACTGCCTTCCAAACTTTGTAGTTCGACTCTTAGAGAGTCTTGAGAATGACTGAAGAAAGGTTTCCACTTTCACAAGTTTTTAAAACTTGTAGAAAAGTCGTCATGAATAAAATACACATTTCTTGGCAGGGGCCAAACTAAGTCCTTTTCTGGAAAAAAATGCAGCTAAGAAAACTAAATCCTTTGACGCATATCAATTTGTATGATTGACTATTTTACTGCACGCAAATTTTATTTACCAATTATCTGTATTTCATATCAAATGATGGCTAATTTCTCTTTCTGGGAGTCAAGCTAAACAAAGGAGATTTAGAAAATTCCAACAACAACAAAATTAGTTTTAAAAACAATTTCTTTAATTAATACTCTGTTCAATCACAGACTAATATTTTAGTTCTGAAGTAAATTTATTGCATGTTGTAGGAGTTGAATGAATTGTGTCCATACCGCCTTATTTGTTGTTGGGCAGCAGCAGCCGCCGTCGAAGCTAATAAAATGTTCTCCATCATCATCACCAGCAGCAGTACCTGGCCGGGAATATTGACAAAGTGTTAGATACTGGCTGGCAGACAATCACTGTCTTTCCCCTTCATTCCTTTCTAGTTCATTGCATTTCGATCTCGTGTCCATGGTTTGTTTCTAAATTAGTTTTGACCGTGATGGTGGAATAATTTATGCAGCCTTACGATTTAGTTTCTGTCCGACTTGTTGCTGTCGCTACCAACCAACCGACGGACCAACAACCAAAGTCACGCAACAACTTTCAACATCTATAAATGTTCTACATAGTTGGCAACATAAAAAAGTAATTGTTTAGAACATGACTCCATGTCGCCCCACCATCGCCACAACTTAGTAGGCTACAGTCACCGCTTAGCTTAGAGTTTAGAGAGCTGAAACAAAAAAACAAGTAACTAAATCTACAACAACAACAAAACTGCTATTAACCTTCATTGTCTACTGTCGTTTTATTATTTTTTTCTGCACTAAGATTTACAAACATGAGAGCAATTAATTTGAAGTAACAAATGGTTAGGAAATCCCGGGAGCAGTGTGGTGTTTAGGATCTTGTCCATAAACTGGTACTTGCAACAGATTTTTGCTATTAAAACCAGGTGTTGGTACAAGCGTTGAAATTGGGCATTGCGCTATGGCCCAAATAGTATTTGTATTAAATATTAAAAAATAATAAAAAAAATTGATTCCAATAGGAAAATACATTCTCAATACCCTGAGCGTACTTTCATCAATAGAAAAAATACGTTCTTAGTTTAGGCGGTTGAAGCGGATCAACTCTATTTTTATTCAATTTTGATAACTATAGTATAAACACATACGTTTTATTGATAAAATGCAACACTTATTTAAATATTTGAAATAGTTACATCTCTGATATTACATACATTTTTATGCAACCAATCCTAGATTAGAATCTCGCTTCTCAGAGTCTAAACGCAACCATAGAGTCTAGAGTCAGCGACAGTATTTTGCCCCGTGTTTCTTATAGGCAACGGGAAATCACGACGGCTGACGTTCGCGTCTAGTGGCTTGACGCTAGAATAGATTTAATTCATTTTTGCTCAGCGTCATACTCAAATTTTCTCTCTTGCTCTCAATTGAGTTGCCATATTTTAGGTAAAAATCAGCAGTGCTACCAAATTTCAATGAGAATGATCGAGGAAACAAAAAATACGGCATAACTTGGAATCTCCTGAAGAAATTGAATTTGGTTTGCACAACTGTCAAAAAATTAAAACAAATAATTGACATTTTGTGACGCTAGCCGCCAACTCTTTCGTTTGGTTTTCACGCCGGCGAAAAAGTATGACGCTGACTCGTGACTCTTTGGTTGCGTTTAGACTCTCAAATGTAGTACTTAAGAAAATCCAAATTTCAATAAAATCACCGCAAGACGATTCCGGACCGCCTGACTATAATTCGTTTAAGCGAACACAGAAGGCTTAAGACCATTACCCACGCTTGCCCAAGTTGATGGACTAGATCATAAGCTGGACGTAGTTCCTAAGCAATGAGTAACCAACATTATTGTAAATCTTGTTGTTTCGAGTTTCTTCACGGTACATTTTTCTTTAGCAACATTATAACTGAGTTCCTCGAGCGAACTTTTTATCGAAAAATACGTAACGGTATCGCAATATTTTCGGTATTTTGAAACGGAATATACGTAAAAATGTCAATGTATGAGTAGTTGCTATTTTCGGCATGGCCGCTATATTTAGGGTCTGACCCATTTAAGGTATGTTGAATGCCATATTTTACCATATTCTCCAATCGAAATACCTGTAATTTGGCATTCCGACTTTTTCAATACCGACAGCCAGACTCTGAGCATGTACCAACTGATTTGTACAATTTGGATAGAGGAATGCACAAAAAGAAGACAAGACGAGATGTGCCAACTATAGAGGAATTAGTATCCTTCCCATGACATATAAAGTGTTATCCAGTGTGCTGTGTGAACAACTGAAGTTAATGGTTAATGACATTATTGGACCGACGACATCGACACAATGGATCGAACATTGTGAGCGAGCCAATGTGGTACTGGCGAGAAGACCAAGCTGATAGTATCAACGCGCAAGACATCCAGTAGATTCGGACCAATTGTGGAACTTGAAAACTAAAGCTTCGAGGTAGTAAACGATTTTATATACCTCGGTTCCGCCAAAAAAAGTAACAACAGCAAAAATAATAACTTTTAAATCTGGAGATGAATAGTGTTGGCCAACAGAAGCTACTATGGTCTAAGTAAGCAATTCAAAAACAAGGTCACCTCTCGCAGTCCAAACTCACACACTACAAGACGCTGATACTACCCGCGCTGATGTATGGTTCAGAAGCATGGGTACAATCGATATAGCTAGTAAATGATGCAGCTTTTGATGTGTTTGAGAGAAAATATTTCGAAAGATCTTCGGGCCGATCTACGTTGACGATGAATATCGGCATCGACATAGTCAAACGTATCGAGCTGCAGCAACTATGTTATTTAGGTCATGTTGTGGGAATTAATGGGATGCCCCATATCAAAAGGAAAAAAAAAAGATGGACGGATGATTCACGCAGAAGGTGAAGACCAAGAATTCGACGAAAAGATAAAGTGGAAGACAAAAATTCGAAAATTGGTATTTAAAATTGTAAAAGCTCTGCGCACAAAACCGACGCGCCTGGGGATCGTTTTTAAGTTCGGCTATGAAACAAATGTCCTGTCTCAAGCCAACTAGGTAATAACATGGAATTTTCAATATAGGTCCTTTGTTTGACATAGCTCATATATATCTTTTCTAACCGTATGGCGCGAATTCAGGAATGCTAAAATTAAAGGTAAAATGCATGTGAATTCGTTGGGTGCCTTAAAAACCTAATATCGATCGGATCATAATATAGAAGCAATTTCAAATGGGTATTTTTCTTCCTGGAGGATTAATTTGGAAAACCGAAACTCTTATCATTAGAGAAACCGAGTTCCCTATATTGGAAAACTCGGCTGAAACATTGAAAAAATGAAAATGAAACGTTCTATCCGAATTGATTATATCTACAAAATTTTAATTTTTAATAGACAAAAAGTATTTTTTCCGATATATGGTCATGTCTTCGTGGAGTCTGTAAGAAATATTTTGATGATTTTTATTTCAAAAATTAATATAATTTAAGTGACCGCCCTCCATTTCAATCACATTTCCCTATTCTTTCTCCATTTTTCCAAAAAATTAATATTTCACGACAAATTACACTTGACTGCCAGCAGGGCATATCAAATTATCAACATTCCTCCATACAAAGAAGATATCCCAGTTAAAAAAATAAGCTAGAGCAACAAGTGTCCCACTATCTTAGGAAGAGCGATTAGGTTGTACAAGTGAATACCAGGCAGCCAGTCAACCTTCCAGCAGGCCAATACAATGTCATAGACAGTAAAGAAAAAAATCTCAGGTTATATTGCCAGACCATTAAAACACACCATGTAATTTTGGCCAGGCATGAATTAACCCAATCACTTTGGCCATAATCATCTTCATTTAGTAACAAACCAGAATAACAAGGCCAAAATGAAATGTAACGAAGCATATCGGAGGTAGGACAACGAAAAAAAAAAGAAAACAACAAGACGAAAATGAAGGAGAACGTTGTTGTTGGCTACAGTGAAATGCCGCCGCGACAAAAGTAAGTGCAAATAGCATCTTGAGTGGCAGCAAGTTCGATACGCCATGTATCGTGCTGCCGAAGAATTTGTTGTTATCCGAGCATTGCCGGTGGGCATGTTCAGCATTTTAATTGACACAAAAATGGATAAAGGCTTTGGTGTTTTTTGTTGTTTGGTCAAATGCGGTAGTAGTAGTGCTTCCATTAGTAGTGCCCATTGATCGATTTTACCTTTTGCGGAATGGTAGGCAAGCTGGGTTTGGCCTTCATGGGGAAAAAAACTTAAATAAGAAAAACTTATTTGATTTCTTCTCTTCTTGTTTTTCCATTGGAGATAGCATATGAGGGCGCTAAACACCAGTATATTTTTATTTGTTTGAAGTACTACATTGAGACAATGACCGATGTTTAAGTATGCCCTAATTTCCGGTTTTAAAAATTGATATTATATTTTTATTTAATTCGAATTTTATTTAATTCGAACAAAATAGAGAATTTTTGAATTTTTTGTGGGACGAAAACTCTTACGGTAGAAAGCATACAATGTAGGTCCATAATTTGGCATAGCCTCCTTATAGGAGCACAGTCAATTTAAGATATTTTGAAGACACTGGCCTCATTTCCGGACGTTAAAGATTCCAAAAATCGATAGAGACTTTTATATGAGCTTAACGAGCCACGAGAAAACGAAATACCAAACCCCCAGGCTGAAAAATTGATCGATATCATATAGAAACGGGGATTAATATTGAAAACATTTTGCTAAGAAATTGTTTAGACCCTAGGTTCCCGAAATATGAAATTAAAGCTCATTAA
This sequence comes from Musca vetustissima, assembly GCF_032173495.1. Classification (NCBI taxonomy): domain Eukaryota; kingdom Metazoa; phylum Arthropoda; class Insecta; order Diptera; family Muscidae; genus Musca; species Musca vetustissima. Next base: position 56,171 of record NW_026886821.1, on the reverse strand, counting down.
AATTCCTGTAAAAAGGCCGGACCTTTATATGGGAATTGTGAATATCGAATGCTCGATTAATATTTATAATTTTTGGTTGGAGGATTTTCCATTGAATGAGGACTTCAAATTTCATTTTAATTTCGGTCTAAAATATGTTCGAAATGTGTCGTTTAGGATGTAGAGGCTTCTCCATAATAAAGCTTGGATTTGCAGGGACAAGTCATACATATCTTTGATCGCAGGCTCACAGCTCCGATTGCCCGGGACAATGTTGATTGGAGATGTATCTTTTTTCAGTGAGTATTCTAGTATTTGAGAGCTTTTGTGTAGCCTCTCAAAGCCACAGATACACAAAAAAAAATCATATATTTTGTGAATAGTGTTCAGAAAGTGTTGTCAATGTCGGTATTTCTGTATTTTATGAATGCAATTCATAAAACTTTCAATAATGGTTTCTTGTTAGAAAAAAAAAAACATTGAAGATTGTTTGTGTTTGGTGTTGAGCTTGTTGTTTGTATCAACAATAGTTTGATATATTGTATTTAGAAGTTTTATCAAAATAATTTTGAAAATACATATGGGAATTTTTTCACACCAATGCAGGTGTCGGCAAGAGTGTCTGAAATAAAGAAACAATGGAATTCTAAACTAGTAATAATCGAGTGGGTGGAAAGTCGGCGGTTGTTAGCAACGGAAACAGTAGTCAAAAAGACAAACGCAAAGTATGGGGAAACGAGGAGAACGATACCAAAACAAACCACAGGGGAGGGGGGAGAGAGAGGAAAAATGAGCATGAATAGTGGTAAAGTAGAGCCAAGTAGGAAAATAGTTGTGATATTAATGAAATGTTTACATATTTTGGAAAAAATGGAGGACTGCTAGCCGCCACATGACATTAAAATTATGCTAGGAGATTTTAATGGAAATTCGGAAGGGAAAATAAATTTTTGGCCCCACCGTCGGAAAAATTCTGTCTCCATGAAGAAGCATCCGACAAATTGATCATGCTGTGATATACGGAAGGCATTCATCCAGTGTTTTAGACGATTGTGCGTCTTAATGTAGCAGTAAAGGCGCGATCTAATGTAAAACAGAAACACGACGTCGAAAAGCTGCAAACACAACAGATAGCAGAAGCCTACTACGCTCAACTTGACGATGTATGTATTTTGAAAAGCTTCTGGTAACAAATAGTGGCTGTGAAGAAGATTTTCCAGAACCAATAAGAGATGATGGTATGGATTGTATACTACCTAACCAAAATGATGTCAGAGTAGCAATTAATCGGCTGAAGAACAATAAATCAGCAGATCCCGATGGATTATCAGCCGAATTATTCAAGACCGGGGATCAGATGCTGGACAGAAGCATGCACCAGCTAAAAAGTGCAATTTGGCTAGAGGAATGCATGTCCAATGCTTGGAACCTCAGCAGAGTGGAAGTGGGTATGGTAGCTACCCACAGAATCTAAGGATGTATACCGTAACGTGCACGTGTACATTATATTTTTTTAAAAAGGAAAACAAAATTGAAATTTTAATGGACGGGTGTAGCTACCATAATAGAACCCAAAGGGACATTCGAAGAACCGAATGTGTCGATTCCTCGTCGTTTTCAGTAATTAGGTCCTACGGCACATTATGGCGTATTTTGCAATTAAATCTACACCTACATACAAATAATGTCCAGTTCACCAAATAAAAAAAATTCTTAGAGCAAATGAGATTCAAAGTCATACCACTTTTTGGAAAACTTTGTATATGAAAACAGTCCGTGCTACATGCCTGGTATACAGCGTGACTGCTGACATTTTTCGAAAAGGATCACAGAAAGTATCATTTTTGAAAAAAGTGGCACAAATCTTTTGAAAAAGTGGCACATTATTTTGCTACATATTAACATGGAATCTGATGATAGTATATATGGACGGTACTTACAAATTTTAAAATCGGTCGAAAGCTAAGTCTTTGGTTTAAATATTTTCAATATTTGAGACGATTATGACAGAATCCACATTATTCTCATCCCAAGACTGTATCCCATGAAAAGCCATTGTAGACTTTATTCGATACGCAGTGGAAAATTTCGCCTCAATTGGGAAAAAAGTCAGGTTATAGCCGCACCATCTTGTATACGGGAGCTATACCTATATCTTAACCGATTCTCAACAATGTGGATGTGCTAAAAAATGAGACGTACCCTACACAACTATGTTGTCAGGGTATTATAGCTTTGTGCAGCCCCAAGAGTTTGTAACGCCGCGAAATATGAGTCCTAGACCCACCTTTAAGTATACCGATCGTCATATCTCGACTAGCTGAGTCGATATAGACATGTGTATCCGTCCGTCCGTTCATTATAATTTGTAAACCCGATACAGGCCACAGTTATGGACCAATCTTCACGAAATCTTGCATGTAGGATGGGTTCTGGCCAATGAAGACCCCTATTGTTTTTGGTAAAGATCGGTTAATATTTAATTTTTGTCCGTGTTTCTGGTCGCTCCAGATGCCGCAATTATGGCCCGAACATCTTGATATTTTTCATGGAGAAGGGGATTGGGTCAAAGAATAACCATGTCTGTTTTGAAAAAGATCGGGAAATATTAAGCGGGTCAAATGGACGCTGACTTTAGTGTGAAAAATTACAAAAATTGTGTTTTATGGCGTATTTATTTGCGCCTGAAGGACATAGACCCGAGAAGTTGATAGTATATCCAAGAGGAGTGATTGATCTTTAAATTGATACCAATTTTATGGTCGTATGTACTCGGATGTGGGAGTTACACTTAAATATTTACAGGTGCTTACGTATTGAGATATTATTTAGTGCCACACTAGAGGGTGGAAATATAGCGCAGATTGGTTTGAAATTTTCCTTGAGATTTCAGTAGTGGTCAAGGACAACGCCTATAATTTTCGGTGATGTTCAGATAATAATAATGGGATGAAGTGGACCGAAAACTTAATTATTTGTGTTTTTTCGAGTCGATCTATAGGCAACATTTGAAAGCCAGACATCACAACACAAGCCACGGTGAAGGGAATCTGGATAAGTAATTAGAAGGGCTATACCGAATATTAGTTATTTTCGAAAAATATGTCAGTGTAAGGAAGGGGTGCTGTTCACCTTTAATCGGGCAAGAGGTTGCAACTTTCACAAAATATTGCCCAGGCTCGGAATAAAAATCCGCAGAATGTTAGAGTTCCGCGGTAGTTGTGTAGGGTAAAATTGGGCACAATAGCGATTCTCTTTACCACAGGATGTATAAATTATAATAGACAATTTCAATAAAACCAATTGGAAAATGGTCCACATGAATATTTAATAAGTAAATATCTTGGGGTTCGAGCACTTTAAAACAAAGTGGCCAAATAGAAAGAAGAAGTTGCACAAACTTTCAAAAAGTGGCACATTTGGTATCGAAATAAAAAAGTGGCACAAGGCAAGTGGCAAGGCCGAAAAAAAGTATCAAAATTGCTACTTTAGTGGCACAGCGGTCACGCTGCTCGTATAGTATTAATTATCAAATGTAGCGTACCATATCACCCACTGGGCAATTTGAATGGCCTATCCATATTCTCCGATTGAATTTGTTATTCCTTTTACTTCGTTTTGTTGAATCGCTGTTTTGCCATTCTTTTTTGTTTTTTTTTTGTTAAACAAAAATGTAATTAAGACATTCTTTGACTTTTGGATATAAAACTGTCGGTCGGACTCAGAACAAAACCAAAAAAACAGATAAGTAGAATTCCATGGTAGTTCACTCCGTATTTATAAGTGTTGCAAATCTCATGCCCAACATGTTGCTGGTGTGCATAAAGAAGCGAACAAAAATAACAAAGGCCGACGAATGATAAACAACAAAGCAAGACTGTAGGCCATAATGGAAATTTAATGTTTAATCAAATGTCCAGGCAACGTTTCACCGCTGTTGATCTTCCTTGATGTCCACACATAAAAAGGAAATTTGCATTTTTTAATATGTGGCCGAAATAAGTGGCAATACATACATACATTTGCAATTACAAACCATGTTGATCTGAAATAAATTTCATTGTCATAATATTCGGTTATGATTGGCGGTTGTCATCTTGTTATTATGAATTCATTTAATTTAAAATATTCATTAATTTCGATCAGAATGTGAATTATACAACGTAAAAGACTTGTATTAAATACCAATTATTTTTAACAATGCCGAGTGCTATACTTGTAATGTGTTTTTATTATAATAATAATTTTTTATATACACTACACTCTGGAATATTTGAATACTGCTATGGTGTAATATCAAATTCTGACAAATGAAATAATTCGACAAATATTTGTTTCCAGTCATAGTTTTTTTTCCACTCTTCGTGGTTCCAAAATTATGGGACTGGAATTAGACAAACTCACCTGACTGATTTACGAGGGCGGTTCGGAAACTTCTTAACCTATCAATGAACGAGAATAGGTACTAACTTACCTAGCTTCTTACAGAACGGTTGTTCCATAAGCTGAGCTTAAATAAGATTTCTAATTCGTGGTCTTCCCCTTCTGCGTGAACCATCAGTACGCTCGCTATTATATGCAATTTGTGCTGGGGCATTCTCATCCATTCGCACAACATGGCCTAGCCACCGAAGTCGCTGCAGCTCAATACGACTAACGATGTCGATGCTCGCGCATAGATTGTAAAGCTCGTGGTTCATCCGACGCCGATATTCACCGCCGATATTCTCTCAAACACCCAAGAGCTGCATCATCTGCTTGCACAAGTACCCATGCTTCAGATCCATGTAACAGCACGGGTAGTATTAGCGTCTTGTAAAGTGTGAGTTTGGTCTGGCGGGAGGTGACACTGTTTCTAAACTGCTTACTTAGACCATAATAGCATCTTTTGGTCAACACTATCCTTTCCCTAATTTCAAAACTGATGTCATTAGTTGTATTTATGGCGATACCAAGGAGTATAAAATCTTTAACTACCTCGAAGCTGTAGTTCTCAAGTTCCACAGTTGGTCCGAGTCTACTGGACGTATTTCGCGTTGATACCATCAGCTTGGTCTTCTCGCCATTTACTGCCAGACCCACTTTGGCAGACTCCTTCTCAATTTGATCAAAGGTGGATGTTACCGCTCGCAATGTTCGATCCATTATATCGATGTCATCGGCGTAGGCGAGTAACATGTGTTGTTTGGTGTACAGACTGTCATTTCTGTTCAACTTTGCGTCCCGTATGACCTTTTCCAAGAGAATATTAAAAAGATCACACGACAAACTGTCACCTTGTCTGAATCCTCGTTCGGTATTGAAGGGCCCCGATAGGTCCTTTCCGACTTTAACTGCTGACCTTGTGCCACTTAAAGTTATTCTGCATAGCCGAATTAATTGTGCAGGAATGCCGAACGCAGACGTGGCTTTAAACACCTCTGAACGGATAGGGGTCGACGATAGATGGTATGTGTCGCATTGGTATGTTCCAATAATGTTATTGACCATTGGCTTCAGTCGTTCACACAGCACACTGGATAACACTCGAAACACGGGACGCTGAGATTCCAATCATTGGGCCAGCATTCCTCTAGTCAAATTGTGCTAATCAGCTGGTACATGCTCCTGACCACCAGTCTTTAATAGTTCGGCTGGTAACTCATCGGATCCTGCTACTTTATTGTTCTTAAGCCGATTAATTCCTGTTCCGTCATCTCTTATTGGTTCTGGGTTATCTTCTTCACCGCCGCTATTTGATACCAGAAGCTTTGCAAAATGCTCCTTCCAGATTTTCAACACGCTGTCTGTAGCTGCCACCAGGTTCCTTTCTTCATCTCTACAGGAAGATGTGCCTGCACCAAAGCGTTCGGTTTGGTGTTTTACTCGTTGGTGAAATGTCCGGACTTCATTCTGACTCCTGTACATCTCTATTTGCTCACGCTCACGTGTTTCTTGTTCTTTCTTCTTATTTCTGAAAAGACGTTTCTCCTCCCTCCTTTCCTCATGATAATTCTTCCTCGCATTACGTGCTGCTACTGTCTGCAGGATTTGCATATACGCTGCGTTTTTCACATCAGTAGCATATTCTCCTTCTTTAGAACAGAAGAACAGGTCTTCTATTTTAGAAAGTAGAGGTCTTCTGCTTTAGAAGAAGAGGTCTTCTAATTTAGAAGAAGAGATCTTCTACTTTAAAAGAAAAGGCATACTCCCGATCGTACCATGGGTTTTTTGATGGTGGTTTTTGGTACCCAAGTTTTGCTTTTGCTGCAGTTTATAGGCAGTGGGAAATTCTTTGCCATTGTGCTTCTATACTATTATCGGAACAAGAAGTGCTTTCGTCAAGTAGGTGGGTAAGTTGAGTGGAGTAGACCTCTGCTATCTGTTGTGTTTGCAGTCTTTTGACGTCGAGTTACCGTGTTACATTAGATAACACTTTTCCTGCCACATTAAGATGGGTGCGTACGTTGGCTTCCACAAGGTAATAGTCCGAATCGATATTCGCTCTTCGGATAAATCGAACGTTTAAAACACTGGATGAATGTCATACGTTTATCACAACGTGATCAATTTGATTTCTCGTTGCTTGATCAGGAGAAATCCTGGTGACCTTATGTATATCGAGATGTTTTAATATGGTACTGCTAACTACCATGTTTTTTTTCTGCCGCGAAGTCAATCAACCCCATGCCGTTATCGGATGTTTCTTTATAGAAGCTGAATTTTCCGACGGTGGGGTCAAAAATACGTTCCCTTTCGATTTCTGCATTAAAATCTCCTAGCAGAATTTTAATGTCATGGCCCGAGTAATATATTATTAGTCTACGCATCTTTGTCTTCCGTCGGAGCATGGGAAATAAGACTGATGTAGAAGAACTTCGATTTTATACGGATTATAAACAATTCGCTCATCGACTGGAGTGAATCCGGATACGAGGTATTTTATTCTCCTATTAACCATAAAGCCGCAGCCATTTTCACGTCTCGTTTCATGGCAGCTACAATACAGGCCGTAATCATCTGATTTAATTACGCCAGTCCCTTTCCATCTCATTTCCTGTAAGGCAATAATATCGGCTTTGTACTTCTTGAGTACATCTGCCAAGGCGAAAACTGCGCACATTCCAAGTGCAGATTCGCAGATTGTGGTCCTTTATAAGTTTGGTGGTTTGGGTTTTTCGATGTTTTTTCATAGTAGGAGGTGTTTACCGACTGTGGGCAGCCAACCCATTTTTATACCCTCCACCATAGTATGGGGGGTATATTAATTTTGTTTTTCCGTTTGTAACTCATCAAAATAATCATTTCCGACCCTATAAGGTATATATATTCTTGATCAGCGTAAAATTCTATGACGATATAGCCATGTCCGTCTGTCCGTCTGTCTGTTGTAATCACTTTAGCGTCTAAACGAATGGAGATAGATCGCAAAAATTTTGCATAGAGTCGTCTTTTGTCTGCAGGCAGGTCAAGTTCGAAGATGGGCTATATCGGCCCACGTTTAGGCATAGCTCCCATATAAGGGTACCGCCCAATTTTCGGTATTTTGAAGTTCTTGAGCGCGTTTTTCAACCGAATTCGCTGAAATTTGTTACATTGAGTTCTTTTTGGGTAGCAAATCTTTCCACTAAAAATTATAAATATGGGTCCATATTTTCGGATAGACCCCATATAAGGGTACCCCAATTTTGCGGGGGGTTTGATCGCATTTTTCGACGGAATACTAAACGGAATACTCTATACTAAAAATTATAAATATAGGTCCATTTTTCGGGTAGCCCCCATATAAGGGTACCCCAATTTTCGGTATTTTAGGGTTCTTGAGCCCGGTTTTGAACCGAATTCGCTGAAATTTGCTACATTGGGTTCTTATTGGGTTCTAAATGTTTCCACAAATAAATTTTAAATAAATTTAAATTTTTTCTGGTAGCCCCCATATAACGGTACCTCCTAATTTTCAGTATTTTGGGGGTTTTGTTCGTATTTTTCCGCCGAATTAGCTGCAATTTAGTATTTTGAGTTCTTGATGGGCACCAAATCTGTCCACACAAAAATATGAATATAGGTCAATTTTTTCCGATAGCCCCCATATAAGGATAACCCCAATTTTGTGTATTTTGGAGTTCTTGAGTGCGTTTTCAAATGGTAACAAATCTCCCTTCCAAAAATTATTATACCCTTCACCACACTGTGGTACAGGGTATTATGTCTTTGTGCATATGTTTGTAACAGGCAAAAATAATCGAGATAGACCCATGGTTCCTTTTGAGAATATGCATAGAATCACTTTCTTAGTCGATTTATGCATGTCCGTCCGTCTGTCCGTCCGTCCGTCTGTCTGTCCATGTATTTTTGTGAGCAAAGTACAGGTTGCATTTATGATCCGAATTGGATGAAATTTGGCACAGGTCACTTATTCGGCCCAAGGACGAACCCTATTAAAATTGGGGAAAATCGGTTCAGATTTAGATATAGCTCCCATATATATATTTAATCCCATATATATATTTATTTTGGTACAGGCTAATCATTTAGGCCTATAATGATGTCTGCCAAGTTTCGTGAAAATCGGCCCAGATTTAGATATAGCTCCCATATATAGTTTCATCCGATTTCATGTAAATAGTGCCCCAAAGTCCCTGTATATCTTTTGATTTGCACGAAATTTGGCATAACGTACTGAATTAAGCCTAGAGTGATGTCTGCCAAGTTTCGTGAAAATCGGTCCAGATTTGGATATAGCTCCCATATATAGTTTCGTCCGATTTCATGTAAATGGTGCCCCAAAGTCCCTGTATATCTTTTGATTTGCACGAAATTTGGCATAACGTACTGAATTAAGCCTAGAGTGATGTCTGCCAAGTTTCGAGAAAATCGGTCCAGATTTAGATATAGCTCCCATATATAGTTTCGTCCGATTTCATGTAAATGGTGCCCTAAAGTCCCTATATATCTTTCGATTTGCACGAAATTTGGCATAACGTACTGAATTGAGTCTAGAATGATGTTTGCCAAGTTTCGTGAAAATAGGTCAAGATTTACATATAGCTCCCATATATAGTTTCGTCCGATTTCATTTAAATGGTGCACCAAAGTCCCTATATATCCTTCGATTTGCACGAAAGTTGGCATAACGTACTGAATTGAGCCTAGAGTGATGTCTGCCAAGTTTCGAGAAAATCAGTCCAGATTTCTATATAGCTCACACATATAGTTTCGTCAGATTTCATGTAAATGGTGCACCCTATATATCTTTCGTTTTGCACAAAATTTGGCATAACGTACTGAATTGAGCCTAGAATGATGTCTGCCTTGTTTTGTGAAAATCGGTCCAGATTTAGATATAGCTCCCTTTTATTATAGATTGATTTTAAGTAATTGACGCACCAAGGAACCAATCAGAACAAAACGTTCTGAAATTAGTATAACCTATCCTGTGACAAGTTTGTTTGAAATCGCTTAATATTTGGATAGAGCTTCCATATATATTTTTTGACCCGATTTCAAGTAAATTGGGCATCAAACTTCTCATGTTAGTCAGTTTGACATCAAATTTTGCACAACGTACAAAATTGAGCATAGAATTATGTAGTTGCATTTTCTAGAAGTGCAGACATAGCCCAACGGATGACCCATTTATATTTGTTTAAAGTCGATTTACATACTTTATGGATAGATCTACGTAGATTCACATTTAGATAAATATCACATATTTTATTTCATCCTATTTCATGCTTATAGTCTTGTTTAATATACCCATAGTGGTATCATATAGTCGGCCCCGTCCGACTTTACTACTTTCCTTACTGGTTAATATTTGGGGTAGTCTCCATATAACCCCCTTTATTATTTATATTAAGGGGACCCCCCCATTCTCGGGGTTTTTGATTTAATTCGAATATACACTAATTCAAGAATGTCCATACAAAATTTCAAGTGAAAATCTCAAGAACTCTTGAAAATATAGCCGATTTATTCTGTCAGCATCAAGTGACGGCTAAAGGGCTTCTCAAACTTTAAAAGCGTTTTTCTCTTTTGCGAATGGCGGGCACGATAACTCAAAAACTAATAATCCAATCGATTCCAAATTTTTACACGTTTCTCTGTGAGTGTATAGCTCTCGTATGAACCAGGATAAAGCCAATCCGTGAAGATCTTCCTTATTTTTTAACTTGGTTTTTGGTCAAAAATCGGCTATTTTCCAAAAATATGTTTTCAAAGGTCCGCCATTTTGTTAATGTTAGAGCGAAGTCAATAATCCTAGTTCATACGAGAGCCAGACATGTAGTCTTTCTAACACCGTTGGAATCTTCGGATTCCGATGTTCCAGTGAGGGGTTATTATGCCCGCCATCAAAAATAAGGACTTTTCTTTAATCACAAAAAACAACAACAAGACAACAAAATTTTTTTGTAAATTATTTTTCTTCCTTTTTAAATCTTCAAATATATATGTGCAAAGTTACAAACCTTAACAAGTATTGGTATTCATTTACCAGCTCATTTAAAATCTTAAAAATAAAAAATCGAGAATGTGGGGGTTCCCTTAAAATGGTTATCTGATTTGTTCCGCATTTTGAGTTTGGTGCTAAGACTCTGATGTAATCATTTGACCTTCGGAGGATATCGAGATAAAAACGTTCAATAATGAACCATAGCCCGCATTTAGACCCTGTATGGAGGTTACAGAAGGAGTGGACCGATATTCCCCATCTTCGAACTTGAACTAAGATTGGAAGAAATAAGAAGCTGGACAAAGTTTGGATGAAATCTAAATTTTTTGAAACGGATTTGGTCCAAAGAAACATGGGGTCTAGAACCAATATTTCGATAAGTCACATTTTCACCGTGTTAATATTTTATCCATTAAAAAATTCTGAAATTCGATTATATCGACATTTCTAAAAAGGAATTATGTAACTTTTTAGAAATGTCTGTATAGGTCCATTTTTTTGTATTTTCCCTATATTTTCATTTCAAGTACCTGTTAGTATATCTATGGTGGAGGGTATCCAAAGTTCGGCCTGGCCGAAGTTAACGCTTTTTCGCTTGTTTTCCGAGTGTGGACAACAAACCCATTTTTATAATTTTTATGGGTGAACTCGCGTCACATATCAGCTCACTATTTTAACGGATGATGAAAGTAGTTACCCCAGATAAGATAAGTCTGGGCTTTGCCATGTTAAAGCCAATTAGAGCCGTTGCTTGGTATCTAACATCCCCGACGTCACCCTGACATAGTCTCCATACCTAAATAAAACATCTACAGTGTAGACGTGGAAACGTAGTACGATATTGCATCTCTTTATTATACCCTACACAACTATGTTGTCAGGGTATTATAGCTTTGTGCAGCCCCAAATGTTTGTAACGCCGCGAAATATTGGTCCTAGACCCACCTTTAAGTATACCGATCGTCATATCTCGACTAGCTGAGTCGATCTAGACATGTGTGTCCGTCCGTCCGTCCGTCCGTCCGTCCGTCCGTCTGTCCATTATAATTTGTAAACACGATACAGGCCACAGTTATGGACCAATCTTCACGAAATTTTGCATGTAGGATGGGTTCTGGCCAATGAAGACCCCTATTGTTTTTGGAAAAGATCGGTTAATATTTAGGGGATGAAATGGACCAAAAACATTATTTTTGTCGGTTTTTCTGGTCGCTCCAGAGACCGCAATTATGGCCCAAACACCGCGAATTTTTGCATTGAGAAGGGGATCGGGCCAGAGAATAAGCATGCATGTTTTGATAAAGATCGGTCAATATTTAGCGGGTCAAATGGACCCTGACTTTTGTGTGAAAAATGACAAAATTTGTATTCTATGGCATATATTTACTCCTGGTGGATGTAGACCCCAGGAGGTGATAGCATATCCAAGAGGAGTGGTTGGCCTTTAAATTGACACCAAATATAGTGATGTATCTACTCAGATGTGGGAGTTACAGTCAAATATTTACAGGTGCTTACGTATTCAGATATTATTTAGTAACCCATTACCACATTAGAGGGGAAAATATTGCGCTGATGGCTTTGAAATTTTTCATGAAGTTCCAGTTATGGTCAAGAACAACGCCTACAATTTTCGGTGATGATCTAATTAAAATTTTGGGATGAAATGGACCGAAAACATAATTTTTTGTGTGTTTTCGAGTCGAGTATAATCCGAAAATCACAACACAACCCACCGTGAAGGTAATCTGGACAAGTACAGTACTAAATATTCGAAAAAGTAAGGAAGAGGTGTTGTTGACCTCTAATCGGACAGGAGGGGGCAAATATCACGAAATATTACTCAGACTCGGAATAAACATCCTCAGAAAGTTAGAGTTCGTGGTAGTTGTGTAGGGTATCGTATGGTCGGCCCCGTCCGACTATACTGCTCCGCTCACTGGTTTTCTTTATTTTTGTTTTTATACCCTACACAACTATGTTGTCAGGGTATTATAGCTTTGTGCAGCCCCAAAAGTTTGTAACGCCGCGAAATATTGGTCCTAGACCCACATTTAAGTATACCGATCGTCATATCTCGACTAGCTGAGTCGATCTAGACATGTGTGTCCGTCCGTCTGTCCATTATAATTTGTAAACACGATACAGGCCACAGTTATGGACCAATCTTCACGAAATTTTGCATGTAGGATGGGTTCTGGCCAATGAAGACCCCTATTGTTTTTGGGAAAGATCGGTTAATATTTAGGGGATGAAATGGACCAAATACTAAATTTTTGTCGGTTTTTCTGGTCGCTCCAGAGGCCGTAACAATGGTCCGAACATCGTGAAATTTTGCATGGAGAAGCGGATCGGGCCAAAGAATAAGCATGCCTGTTTGAAGAAAGATCGGTCAATATTTAGCGGGTCAAATGGACCCTGACTTTTGTGTGAAAAATGACAAAATTTGTATTCTATGGCGTAAATATTTACCCCTGAAGGACATATACCCTAGAAGTTCATATTATATCCAAGACGAGTGGTTGACCTTTAAATTAAGACCAATTATATTGTCGTATGTGCTCGGATGTGGGAGTTACACCTAAATATTTACAGGTATTTCCGTATTCGTATATTATTTAGTAACCCATTATCACTCTGGAGAGCGGAACTATAGCGCTGATCGCTTTGAAATGTTCTATGAGGTTCCAGTTATGGTCAAGGACAACGCCTATAATTTTCGATGATGATCAGATAATAATTTTGGTATAAAGTGAGCGAAGACTTATTTTTTTGTGTTATTTTCGTGTCGATCTATAGACCACAAATGAAAGCCGAACATCACAACACAACCCACGGTGAAGGGAATCTGGACAATAGATGTACTGAATACTCGTAATATTCGGAAATATGTCAGTGTGAGGAAGAGGTGCTGTTTAACTCTAATCGGGCAAGAGGGTGCAAATATCACGAAATATTGCCCAGTCCTGAAATAAACATCCGCAGAAAATTTGAGTTCCGTGGTAGTTGTGTAGGGTATCGTATGGTCGGCCCCGTCCGACTATACTGCTCCGCTCACTGGTTTTTTTTTTAATAAATTACAAGCAATGAGGCAAAATGTCAGTAACAAATTGATGCAACTCCTTTAAAAAATCATTAAACATTCGATTGCCATTAACTGAACACGAACAGCAGCAACATCAACAACAACGACAACTCGACTGTTGTTACATAGCACGTAAAACGTATGTCCGGCATGTTGACTTTACTCGGCTGGGCTACCAAGTTAAGAGATGAAAGGCAAAACACAGAGAAAAATAAAAATAAAATGAAAAAAAAAATTAACACTCTGTGTACCAATCGATTTACTCTCATCAATTAGTTGCGCTTTCTTTTCGTTTAAACGATTTTCGGTTATTTTGGTCTCGGAGGCGACTTGGTCTTGGCTTTGCAATTAATTTCCTAAATTTAGGTTTGCGTGCAAAATTTAAACTTAACGATGATTACATAAATTCCGTAACAACAAACAATGCTTACACTTGAGTTCGGTTCGGTTCGGCGTTTGTTCCGTAGCATACTTAGCGACATGGTTGTTCAGGCACATAACATAAACGTGTTTGGCAAGTACAAATCTGGAAACAAATCAGAAACTGTTTATGGTATCGATTACATGCAACAATGGCGATTATGATAGATAGGAGTAGTGGTGAGGGGACACAGGGAAGACTTTGCTTGAACAAGCTTAATTAGAAAGCATTAAATATTATTAGTGGTATTGGGTCTATGATGGATTCGCTATTGGGTCTATGATGGATCCGCATTGCAATACCCAACCCTTATAGGTCAAGACATAATCAGAGCGTTATGCGTCTTTTCATGTCGAGTAAAGGCTTACACAAACTTAAAACACCATTCTACATTGTTGATATTGCCTGTAATACTTAATGCGATGCATAACTCAATCGGCCCACATTACCTTGACTCTAAAAACGTCCACATGCATTTTTTTTAATTGGTCAGCATAAATCTCTTTGCACTTTATTGCAAATTGCCTCCTTTTTTCATTCTCTGGCTAAACGGCAAGCATTTATTGTAGTTGAGTAACTAAATAGGAAATTCGCTGCAGGTCATACGACGCATGCCCTCATACAAGCAGAACGTTGCAAGCTTCCGTATATGGAGAACAAAACTTATGTATTTATTACACAACATTTCATTTAAAATAAGCTGAAGCAAATAGCAACAACAAAATAAATTGTTGTTTTATTTGCAGTTTATGAGGTGGTACGATAACCAAAAGGGTCTGTTGGCGACTGCCGAAGATGCTGTTCCTCAACAATTGCCGGCTGTCAATATAGCCCAAAGGGATAAAACGCAATCCCAAAAGGAACAACAAAACAATGAGGATATTCTCTTCAGACTGCGATATTGGAGTTACGCGTAGCACACACTCACACACACCTTGAACCTCCTACTGCAGTGGTATGTCATGTAAACAATTTTGTGCTTCTGATTCCTTTTTCGTTTCGTTCTTTTTTTATTTCTCCCCTTGATGCTGAACTTTATCAACGACAGAATGCGATAACTGTGTGTGTCAGTTGAATTATTCTTGCAATACTCGAAGGAAATGATGATTGAGCCACTGCAGAAAGAAAGAATATAGTGTGAAAACGCTGTTAGAGTGACCAACGTGAATGCCATTCGAAGAGGTCTTCTTCTTTAGAATACACGAAGATGTCTTCTTCTTCTTTGGAAGAGAAGAATAGGTCTTCTACTTTAGAATAGAAGAAGAGGTCTTCTACTTTAGAATAGAAGAAGAGGTCTTCTACTTTAGAAGAAGTGTTATTTTACTGTAGAAGAAGAGGTATTCTACTCAGAATATGAGGAGACGTCTTCTTCTACATTAGAATAGAAGAAGAGGGATTCTTCTTGCTATATTCTTCACCACACTGTGGTGCAGGGTATTACGACTTTGTGCATCTGTTTGTAACTGGCAAAAGGAAACGAGATAGACAAAGGGTTCCTTTTGAGGATAAGCATAGAATCTCTTTCTGAGTCGATTTATACATGTCCGTCCGTCCTTCTGTCCTTGTTAAATTTTAAACAAAGTACAGGTCGCATTTATAATCCAAATGAGATGAAGTTTGGCACAGCTCACTTATTTGGCCCAAGGGCGAACCCTCTTGAAATTGGGAAAAATCGGTTCAGATTTATATATAGCTCCCATATATATTTTCGTCCGATTTAATGTAAATGGTAATGTTAACTTTCGATTTACACGAAATTTGGTATACCTTACTGAATTGAGTCTGGAATAATGTGTGCAAAGTTTCGTGAAAATCGGTTCAGATTTAGATATAGCTTTCATATATACTCTCGTCCGATTTTATGTAAATGGTGTACCAAAGTACCTATATATCTTTACATATACATTTTGGTCCGATTTAATGCAAATAGTGTACCAAAGCCTCTATATATATATATTTCTGTGTGCACGAAATTTGGTATATCTTACTGAATTGAGTATAGAATGATGTGTGTTAAGTTTCCTGAAAATAGGTTCATATTTAGATATAGCATCCGTATATACTTTCGTCCGATTTTATGTAAATGGTATACCAAAGCCTTTATATATCTTTCGATGTGCACGAAATTTAGCATAACGTACTGAATTAAGTCTAGAATGATGTGTGTTAAATTTCCTGAAAATCGGTTCATATTTAGATATAGCATCCATATATACTTTCGTCCGATTTTATGTAAATGGTGCACCAAAGTCCCTATATATCTTTCGATTTGCAGGAAATTTGGCATAGCGTATAGAATTGAGTCTAGAATGATTTGTGCAAAGTTTCGTGAAAATTGCTTCAGATTTACTTATAGCTCCCATATATATTTTCATCCGATTTTAGCTAAATAGTGTAACAAAGCCTTTTTATACCCTACCCACCTTTAAGTATACCGATCGTCATATTTTGACTAGCTGAGTCGATCTAGACATGTGTGTCCGTCCGTCCGTCTGTACATTATAATTTGTAAACACGATACAGGCCACAGTTGTGGACCAATCTTCACGAAATTTTGCATGTAGTATGGGTTCTGGCCAATGAAGACCCCTATTGTTTTTGGGAAAGATCGGTTAATATTTAGGTGATGAAATGGACCAAATACTAAATTTTTGTGCTGTTTACCTCTGTTTACCTCTAATCGGGCAAGAGGGTGCAAATATCACGAAATATTGCCCAGGCTCGGAATAAACATCCGCAGAAAATTTGAGTTCCGTGGTAGTTGTGTAGGGTATCATATGGTCGGCCCCGTCCGACTATACTGCTCCGCTCACTGGTCATTTCTTTCGATTTACACGAAATTTGGCGTCTCATTCTGAATTAAGTCCAGAATGATGTGTGTTAAGTTTAGTGAAAATCGGTGCAGATTTAGATATAGCTCCCATATATACTTTCGTCCGATTTTATGTAAATTGTAATGGTAACTTTCGATTTGTACAGATTTAGATAAAGTCCCCATATATTTTCGCCCGATTTAATGTAAATGGTTACTGAATGCTATAAATCGATTTACGATTTGTCTTATTGTAAGCAAACGACTCTAAATCTGCCCGAATGAAATGAAATTTAACATGGGTTGGAGAAAAGCATGCGTATGCATTGATGTTAGTCGGTTCACTTATATATAAAGATCACATATTTATGTTCGTTCAATTTCATGTTGGGATACATATGTAGAATATACCCAACGTGGTGAAGGGTATTATTAATAGGGGTATTCTTCTTTAGAATATAAATACAGGTCTTCTAATCTTCTTGAATAGAATAAGGGGTATACGTATATAAAATATAAGATTAGACCCTTTATAGAATATTGCTTTATACACAAGTGACAATTATTTGGCCACCTCAATATCTGCCTTTGATGTTTTGAGTGTGTGCGTGAATACTAAAGAAAATTGGTTTTATTTCTGTTCAAGTGTTAAAATCAATGGCAATTCAATGTTCTGTCAGTTTCGCAATACCATTGATCTCATGGGAGCCGATGGAATGCCAGTGTATTTCTCTATGATAGTCATACACCTTTTTCGGTTTCGCTTCGGTGTTTAATGACCATGTGGATAATAAAATTGATAAATTTTTGTTCAACTTAATTTTAGCTGGTCTGATGTTAGATAGCAATAAAATGAAAGAGCCTAGGCGTAAAGTACAAAAAACGTAGGAAAAAAGTGCCTTTAAAATTTCCTAAAAAAATAAAGTTATGTTTGTCTTTGTTTTAAATTGTAATATATGAGCCATTCCATCAGTCATGGGGATGTAAACTTATCACTGTTAATAGAAGATTTTTGTTGTGGTTGGAAAAATCCATTTGGGGACGAAAGCCCTTGGCGGATATATTAAGAATTCAAAAAGGCCAAATGTAGATACTTTTCATACTCTCATTTAAAGAGTTCCCAAAATTCTAGTGTTATAATACGCCTACAAGCCCATATTCAAAATTTTAACGTTCTTGGCCGATTAGTATGTTACATATTTAGTGCACTTAAAATGTGTTACCTATTAATAAGTAAAACTCTGCTAAAATCGAAACTCTGCAAAATTAGCAACACTCAGGTTGAGAAACGGGGCTGGGAACAAGCGTGGCCTTTTGACGGGTGCTATTTTAAAAACTAGACATATTTCTGAGAAGCTTGCTTTCCGTCGTTGAAAATGCGAAAAAAACCTACAAAATTCCGCTATGCCAAATTTCGTGTATATCGAAAGATATGTAGGAACTTTGGTGCACCATTTACTTAAAAACAGGCGAAACTATATATGGGAACTATATCTAAATCTGAACCGATTTTCACGAAACTTAGCGTATATAATTCCAGACTTAATTCAGTACGCTATGACAATTTTCATGCAAATCGAAAGTTATATAGGAACATTGGTGCACCATTTACATTAAATCGGAAGGAAATATATATGGGAACTATATACATAAATCGGAACCGGTTTTCCCCAATTTCAATAGGATCATAAATGCAACCTGTACTTTGTTTACAATTTTTGTCTGTTACAAACATATGCACAAAGACACAATGTGGTGAAAGGTATAAACATGGACCTATTTCTTGCTAAACTATATCAAAACATGGCACAATATAGAAAAGGTTCTTCTAAGATGTTTTCTACCATCTAAGAACCCGAAATGCAAAATTGCCTTTTATAAGATTTATAAAGACCCACATTGACAATTTTCTAAATATCGAATTTGCAAACTTCAAGAACCTGGTTTGTTAAATTGTAGAGTCGGGAAATACGGAGTCTTCAGTGAATATTTCAAATTGTTCAAATCGGAACGGTGAATTTAATATAAAACCAGTGAGCGGAGCAGTATAGTCGGACGGGGCCGACCATATGATACCCTACACAACTACCACGGAACTCAAATTTTCTGCGGATGTTTATTCCGAGCCTGGGCAACATTTCGTGATATTTGCACCCTCTTGCCCGATTAGAGGTAAACAGCACCTCTTCCTCACACTGACATATTTTCCGAATATTACGAGTATTCAGTACAGCTATTGTTCATATTCCCTTCACCGTGGATTGTGTTGTGATGTTCGGCTTTCATTTGTGGTCTATAGATCGACTCGAAAGTAACACAAAAAATTAAGTTTTCAGTCCACTTTATTCCAAAATTATTATCTGATCATCACCGAAAATTATAGGCGTTGTCCTTGACCATACCCGGAATCTCATGGAACATTTCAAAGCGATCAACACGATAGTTCCGCTTTCTAGAGTGATAATGGGCTACTAAATAATATACGAATACGGAGATACCTGTAAATATTTAGGTGTAACTCCCACATCCGAGCACATACATCAATCTAATTGGTCTTAATTTAAAGGTCAACCACTCCTCTTGGATATAATATCAACTTCTCGGATCTATGTCCTTCAGTGGTAAATATATATGCTATAGAATTCAAATTTTGTAATTTTTCACACAAAAGTCAGGGTTCATTTGACCCGCTAAATATTGAACGATCTTTTGGCCATATTCCATGCAAAATTTCACGAAGTTCGGACCATTATTGCGGCCTCTGGATTTGGTCCATTTCATACCCTAAATATCTTTCACAAAAACAATAGGGGTCTTCATTGGCCAGAACCCATCCTACATGCAAAATTTCGTGAAGATTGGTCCATAACTCTAGCCTGTATCGTGTTTACAAATTATAATGGACAGACGGACGGACGGACACACATGTGTAGATAGACTCAGCTAGTCGAGATATGACGATCGGTATACTTAAAGGTGGGTCTAGGACCAATATTTCGCGGTGTTACAAACTTTTGGGGCTGCACAAAGCTATAATACTCTGACAACATAGTTGTGTAGGGTATAATAAATTTCAGAATTCGAGCTCTACTCTTTCCTCCATAGGTCGAATTTTTGGTACGTTTTTATATCCTTCACCACAGGGTATTATGTCTTTGTGCATATGTTTGTAACAGGCAAAAGCGAACGAGATAATCGGTTCAAATTTAGATAGTAGATAGATATATGTGGGAGCTCATATATTTTCGCCCGGTTTAAGGTAAATGGTGCGCCAAAGCCCCTAAATATCTTTCGATTTTCTCGAAATTTGGCATGGTGTACTAAATTAAGTCTAGAATGATGTGTGCTAAGTTTCGTGAAAATCGGTTCAGATTTAGATATAGTTTCCATATATAGTTTCGTCCGATTGAATAGATATGTTGAAGTTCTTATATATCTTTCGTTCAATTTCGTGTCAATGTTATTTATCACAAAGTAAAGGCGAAAAATTTTACTGTTAGGAGATTATCTGTTAACAATATATTCGGCCAAAAATCAAATTTTACCTTTTGCTACTTTCCTTACTGGTTTTTGTTCGATATTAAAAAAAAAAAAAACATTTTAAAGTTCGACCTTCCAAGTTCTATATAGTTTTGGGCCATACATGCCTGTACTGACTCATGTCGGAAATGTGTGAATGATGTTGATTTCGTGGGCCTATCAATTGGTCAATATGTTTGTATGTATGTACGTCGGTCGGTGTGTACATTGTGTGTGAGTACATGTGTAAGATTTCGTTTCGGTGTGAAGTGTTGATTGTACGTTCGAAAAGGCCAATAAAATAAGCGTTAATTGGTTCAACAAATGAACAAGTGATGGACGTTCTACCAATCTATTGAAGTGAGTGTGTGCATGTGTGTGCATGATTGGAACAAAACAAAAACAAATTCTCATATGGCCAATAAAAAACTCAAAAGAATTCATAGAAAACAAAACAACAACAACATCAAATGAACAAACAACAAACCGTTGCCATTGTCCGTTTGATGGACCGATGTTTTGACAACAACAACAACACCAGCAACAAAAAGTGTTTTGGTGGTAAGTTTATGCCTCGTTATTGTTTGCTCGATATATTAACGAATTTAATTGTTTGTTATTGTTGTTGTGTGTGTTCGGTATTGACCCAAACAAACAGAAGTTAGCGGTGCTTCTGGTACTTGACAATCAATAAAACAAAGAATTTCCAATATTCGGACAATTCGTGGAATTGTCGTTTGTTGATGCAGTCGTCGAACAGTTAGATGGCTGACTACCAAAAGAGAGGAGGGAGTTGGGGGTTTACCTTTCATTCAGAAGGCTCTAACATATCACATTAAAGAGTTTTATTGTTGTTTGTTTTGCTTTGTGTTTTTTTTGGTGGTGGGGGGTTGGGTTTTGCCGTAGAATGATGTAGTTTCTCTCTGACCTGATCGGTGGGAATATCACGCGGGTTTTAATTAATAACAGCATTTTTAAGATTCATTCCATGTGAAATGGTTGCTTGAAAACCAATAAAGGAGGTTTATTTTGAATGTGTCGGAGAATTGATTTGAATCTCATTTTTTTTTTATATTGGCTGGGATTTTTGATGAGTATTTTTTTTAAGTGATTTAAAATTGATTTTTATTATTGAATTACCTCTTACCGCCAATAAATTAAGATGACACAAACGGAAGTTTGTCCCATTAAACTAATTTAATGTTTTAATAACATAAACTAATATCTTGATCTAATTCGGTCATTATAGAATAGAGGGTATACTAATTTTGTCATTCCGTTCGTAACTCATTAAACTTGGCGTACTTCCTTCGGTACATTGGGATGATGCGACTTTGCTTTCAATGTCATACCCATGACGATTTCAACAGTTTCTATGCAAGGTTTATGCATCATTGTTTTTGTTTTTTTGGTATTTAACATCAAACCAGTAAGGAAAGAAGTAAAGTCGGACGGGTCCGACTATATGATACCCTTCACCACTTTGGGTATATTCAACAGATGAATCCTAACAGACGTCGCATTTTAAAAGGACCATCAAAATGAAATTGGATCCATAAACATGTCATTCTGCAACCTATACTAATTTTTTCATTTGGTCAGATTTAGAAGCTATATCTAAATCTAAACTGATTTCAACGATTTCACGAAATTTAACACACATCATTCTAGACCTAATTCATTACGTTGTGCCAAATTTCGTCAAACCGAAAGATATTAAGGGACTTTGGTACACCATTTACCTTAGATTGGACGAAAATATATATGGGAGCTATACCTAAATCTGAACTGATTTTCACGAAACTTAGCACACATCATTATAGACTTAATTGAATACGATATGCTAAATTTCGTGCAAATCGAACGATATATAGGGACTTTGGTGCACCATTTACATAAAATCGGACGAAACTATATATGGGAGCTATATCTAAATCTGAACCGATTTACATCAAACTCAGTACACATCCTTCTAGACCTAATTCATTACGCTGTGCCAAATTTCGTGTAAATCGAAAGATATATATAGGGACTTTGGCGCACCACTTACATTAAATCGGACGAAAATATATATGGGAGCAATATCTAAATCTGAACCGATTTTAATCAAACTCAGCACACAGCATTATGCACATAATACAGAACGCTCTGCCGAATTTCGTGCAAATCGAAACATATAAAGAGACTTTGGGGCACCATTTACATTAAACGGGAGGAAATTATATATGGGAGCTATATCTAAATCTGAACCGATTTTTCCCAATTTCAATAGGGTTCGTCCTTGGGCCAAATAAGTGACCTATGCCAAATTTCATCCAAATCGAATCATAAATTGCGATCTGTACTTTGTTCACAAAAATACATGGACGGACAGACGGACGGACATGCGTAAATCGACTCAGAAATTGATTCTATGCATATTCTCAAAAGGAATCATGTGTCTATCTAGTTTTCTTTTGCCTGTTACAAACATATGCACAAAGACATAATACCCTGTACCACAGTGTGGTGAAGGGTATAAAAAGGGGAAGTGAACCTATGGGTCCCATCTTCGAACTTTATCTAGACATGGTAAAGATAATAGGTTGTGTAAAGTTTGGTTCAAATCGGATATTCCTATTGCCTAATATAGGATTTATAAATATTGAAATATTTGACCATTTGTGGGGGAAGGTACCAGAATGAGTGGACCAATGGATCTTATCTTGGGACTTGATTTAGGCTTGGTGGAGACAATAAATTGTGCAAAGTTTGGTTCAAATCGGACATTCTATTCGACTGAAATTGGATTTATAAATATTTAACATTTTTCGGACCGATATTCCCCATCTTGTAACTTGAATTAAGTTTGAGAGTAATATTAATATGTCCAAAGTTTGGATGAATTCGGTTATTTCCTTCGAGAGTTATCGAGCGCACCCGACAGACGGACTGCCATTTGTAAAACGATTCCAAATTCCGTCCATAGAAACCTGAGGCCTATATTTCGATGAAGCACATTTTCATCAAAGGGTATAAAATGTAAATATCCTGTTGTCTGTGGCAGACCTTCCATGAATATATCTATCTATATTACACTTCTAAAATACCCCCAATACAGCCGTATACCTATAGGAGACACATCACATTCTATTTACAAAAGGCTCCTCTCATCTATCGGTAGAAGTGCCTTCTGTGTGTAAAAATCTTTTGAAAAGCCATATTTTTAGAGAATATCCCCCAAAATATCCTCGACCTAATGTATAGCTTTCAAAATAGGTTCTATCCATAAACAAAAATAAAAAATGTCCTGCTATCTGTGGAAGACGCACCATGAAGCTTTCTATCTATAATGTCTCTGAAACAGCCGTAAATCTAAAGGTCATCGCCTTCTATTTACAGAAGTTCTCTATGTTAAGGGAACCCCCCCCATTCCCGATTTTAATCTTTCAAGATTTTCAATGGGCTGGTAAATCAATTTCAATGTTTGTTAAGGTTTGTAACTTTGCACATATATATTTGAAGATTTAAAAGAGAAGAAAAATAATTTACAACAAATTTTTGTAATTTTGTTGTTGTTTTTTATACCATTCACCACACTGTGGTACAGGGTATTATGTATTTGTGCATATGTTTGTAACAGGCAAAAGGAAACGAGATAGACCCATGGTTCCTTTTGAGAATATGCATAGAATCACTTTTTAAGTCGATTTAAGCATGTCCGTCCGTCTATCTGTCCATGTATTTTTGTGAGCAAAGTACAGGTCGCATTTATGATCCGAATTGGATGAAATTTGGCACAGCTCATTTGTTTGGCCCAAGGACGAACCCTATTGAAATTGGGAAAAATCGATTCAGATTTAGATATAGCTCCCATATATATTTTTGTCTGATTTAATGTAAATGGTATGCCATTGGTGTTCGATTTGCACGAAATTTGGTATAACTTACTGAATTGGGCCTAGAGTGATGTCTGCCAATGATGTCTGTCGTGAAAATCGGTCCAGATATAGATATAGCTCCTATATATAGTTTCGTCCGATTTTATGTAAATGGTGCACCAAAGTCCCTATTTATCTTTCGATTTGCATGAAACTTGGCATAACGGACTGAATTGAGCCTAGAGTGATGTCTGCCAAGTTTCGTGAAAATCGGTCCAGATTTAGATATAGCTCCCATATATAGTTTCGTCCGATTTTATGTAAATGATGCACCAAAGTCCCTATATATCTTTCGATTTGCACGAAATTGGGCATAACGTACTTAATTGAGCCTAGAGTGATGTATGCCAAGTTTCGTGAAAATCCGTCTAGATTTAGATATAGCTTCCATATATAGTTTCGTCCGATTTTATGTTAAGGATTCACCAAAGTCCCTATAAATCTTACGATTTGCACGAAATTTGGTATAGCATACTGGATTGATCCTAGAATGATGAAAATCGGTTCAGATTAAGATATATATATATACTTCCGTCAGATTTAATGTAAATAATGAACCAAAGTTCTAATATTGCATAGATCGATTGATTTTAAGTAGTTGACGCACCAAGGAACCAATATATGGTTGATAGGAACAAAACGTACTGAAATTAGTATAACCCAACCTGTGACAAGTTTCGTTGAAATCGGTTTATATTTGGATATAGATTCCACATATATTTTCGTCCGATTTTAAGTAAACGGTGCAAATGGTGTTTGTCACATTGACATGAAATTTTGCACAACGTACAAAATTGAGCATAGAATAACGTAGTTGCGTTTTCTAGAAGTACAGACATAGTTCATGTTAATTGTCCTGTTTAATATACCCATAGAGGTGAAGGGTATCATATAGTCGGCCCCGTCCGACTTTACTACTTTCCTTACTGGTTTCTATATGAGATATCTGGAGAACCCTCCTATATATTCTATAGAAATCCTTTAAAAAATCCATTTGCTCTAAATCCTTCAAATGCCGAATAATGGAGTGTACCTTTAATTGTATTATTGCTTGGGCCAATAGTGCTAGTCGGATTTTATATCCAATAGAAATTCAAAATATCAATTCCTGGCCCAAAATACCGAAATTCGAAAGGTACCATTTTCAATACCAACCATCCCTTAATAGAATAGCATTGTGTGTAATACAATTTTAAAGCTTTATCTTAAATATTGCGAACTCTGTCGCCATTTCAGCAGACAAAAGACGAACATGGCTAAATTGACATGGAATTGGGACCAAGAATATATACCTACTTTGTGGGGCCTCCGAAAAATATTTCGAGTTTTAGGAAATTAAGAGATAAATTGAAATTTTATGAAAAGACTTCGTCAAATATTGATATCAATAAATAATTTTTTTTTTTTGAGACTTTTATGTCCTACAATCAATAAATTCATGAATAGACCTCCCCACATATTTCATTTACAGTTCCTAGCAGACTTACAGGACTCGAACATAGATTTATTGCAATTCCAATAAAAAAAGTACCATACCCATTCTACATTTTTTAATTCACCCGAACAATTCGATAGGGGTTATAAGTCACAATTTATTTCACTTTCGAATTTTCGTATCTGATATGTGGGTACAGACACATAAGAGATACCTTGTATTAGGCCATGTTTTTGAGGCAAAACGTGAAGTCAACATGTAGGTTGTGGCAAATAAATAAAAACCAAAAACTAAACATCAACAAACACGAAACAGAATTAATGAATTGAAAACAAGTAACAACTTAACTGGCCGCAAAACATTCCTTGAGTGTAAATTAAAGCTACCACATTTTGACCTCAGACACACACACAACTGGAATTTGGTCCACCAGCACCACCACCACCACGATTTTAAGTTAGCCATTCGAAACGATGCTGTGCTAAATATGTTTATTCAAAATCGTCTAGGCCTGGCTGAAAAACTAATACCACATACATACATACATATATACATACAGAGAAAAACTACTTTATTTGCAATGGCAGTGTTTGGCATAATATTGTGGGGGTAGATAATTGAAATCGAAACATAAATCAAACGGTTGGACTGTTCGACTGTGTTTTATGTAGATTTCTCAAAATGTCCTGATATATTTAATATAAAAGGAATTTATATTTAAAACCAGTAAGGAAAGTAGTAAAGTCGTACTTTGGTTATATTTTACATATGTATCCGAAAAGACGTCGCTATACTGTTTAAAATGTAATCTCAATCAGACACCCATTCAATATTTGGCGTACAATTAACATAAATAAGTCGAAATTATATATGGAAGCTAAGTTATATCTATATCTGAACCGATTTCAAGCAAACACTCCTAGATCTAATTCAGATCAATACCATAGTCAATCGAACTATGGTATGGATCTCTAGTGTACAATTTGCTTAAATTTCCAATATGCCAATATTCTTGCTAATCAAAAGATTTGCAGTGACTTTGGTGCACCATTTACCTAAAATCGGGCGAAACTATATATGGAAGCTATATCTAAATATGAACCGATTTTCACGAAACTTAGCACACGTCATTCTAGATCTAATTCAGTAGGTAATACCAAATTTCGTGCAAATCGAATGATATATAGGGACTTTGGTACACCATTCACCTTAAAACGGACGAACCTACATATGGGCGCTATATCAAAATCTGAACTGATTTTTACGAAACTTGAGACAAGTCATTCTAGGCTTAATTCAATACGCTATGCCAAAATTCGTGCAAATCAAATCATTTTCAGGGACTTTGGTACACCATTTACCTAAAATCGGCCGCAACTATATATGGGAGCTATATCTAAATCTGAACCAATTTTCACGAAACTTAGCACACATCATTCTAGACCAAATTCAGTAGGCTATACCAAATTTCGTGCAAATCGAAAGATATATAGGGACTTTGGTACACCATTTACCTTAAAACGGACGAACCTACATATGGGCGCTATATCAAAATCTGAACCGATTTTCACGAAACTTGGCACAAGTCATTCTAGACTTAATTCAATACGCTATGCCAAAATTCGTGCAAATCAAATCATTTTCAGGGACTTTGGTGCACCATTTACCTAAAATCGGCCGTAACTATAAATGGGAGCTATATCTAAATCTGAACCAATTTTCACGAAACTTAGCACACATCATTCTAGACCTAATTCAGTAGGCTATACCAAATTTCGTGCAAATCGAAAGATATGTAGGGACTTTGGTACACCATTTACCCAAAATCGGGCCATACTATATATTGGAGCTATATCTAAATCTGAACCGATTTTCTCGAAACTTGGCACAAGATATTCTAGACTTTATTCAATACGCTGTGCCAAAATTCGTGCAAATCAAATAATTTTCAGGGACTTTGGTGCACCATTAACCTAAAATCGGCCGAAACTATATATGGTAGCTATATCTAAATCTGAACCGATTTTCACGAAACTTGGCAGACGTCATTCTAGACCTAATTCAGTAGGCTATACCAAATTTCGTGCAAATCGAAAGATATATGGGGACTTTGGTACACCATTTACCTTAAATCGGACGAAAATATATATGGGAGCTATATCTTAATCTGAACCGATTTTTCCCAATTTCAATTGGGTTCGTCCTTCTGCCAAATAAGTGAGCTGTGCCAAATTTCATCCAAATCGCATCATAAATGCGACCTGTACTTTGTTTACAATTTAACATCAACAGATGGACGGACGGACAGACGTACGGACGGACATGCATAAATCGACTCAGAAAGTGATTCTATGCATATTCTCAAAAGGAACCATGGGTCTATCTCGATTCCTTTTGCCTGTTACAAACATATGCACAAATACATAATACCCTGTACCACAGTGTGGTGAAGGGTATAATAAAAAGGATATTTAACCCTTTAAAAAGAACCAACCGAAGAGGCTATAATTTTGCATTCCGGGTTCATAAAGCGCAATCATCTTTTTTATAAAAAAATGGAAATAATTACATGCTTCGACATAACTCCTTTTTCGGTATTTTGAAGATCCTGCCATTTTCCTGTCTATACATTGATACTTCGTTTTTCCAGAGGGTATTAAAAGACATTTTATTTAAGGAAACCTCTGGAAGGCCCTTTATTTGTAGAAGCATTATTTTCAATTTCCTCATATTTATATAAATCCTTTAAAAATCATTCTCTCTGTAGAAGTCCTTCATTGTGTATTCTACCTACAAGACCCTTCAAAAAGCTTTTCCTATAGGCCTTCTATCAAAAGTCCTTATTCTCCAATTTATCTGCATAAAACAGTTCGAAAGACCTTCCGTTTGAAGAAGTTCCAATATCTAAATTAGTCCTCTAAAATCCTTCTATCTATAGGTCTGCAATCTACAAAATACTTTTCAAAAGGCTTTCTAACGGTAGAAGGTCTCGCAGAGTGAATTCTAGAGTTCTGTTCGCATACCTCTCAACCATCAACATTTCCGAAATTGCATTCAATACCACTGTGCAATTGCTAAATTATATATTTTTGGGCGTACTTTTCTATTTTCGGGGTACCCAGTCATATCCAGTGGTGGTCATAGTCCGCATGAGGTCGGCATGAATGATTGTAACGGCAACATTTTAGCAGCTGTTTCTGTTGCTGTTGCACGCCTTCGTTGTTGTTGCTGTTATTGCGGCTGCTGTATTAATCGATCTGTGGGCAATGATTAAGCACGCGTATTGCTGCAATATGCAATCCGTACCTACTAATCCCAAGTACAGTCTTTTAGACTGTCAGTTTATTTTAAAGGCATTTTGGAGTTATTACGGGCAAACTAAAACAGCGGGACTGACTGGGAGCTACAAAAGGGGTGGCACAGACAGGCAGACAGACAGCAATTGCAAATAAAAAACACAAAAAATAGTAGTTATGTCTGACACAGCCCAGGTGTATGAAAGACTAAGAAATAAACAAACAGCTAAACAACATCGAAACAGCCAGCTAGCGAGCCAAACAGTCAGTCAAAGCAATAGATATTCGGCATCAGTGCTTGGCCATAGATATGGTCTATGAAGCTGAACTGAAAATTTATGCAATTTTGTGCTATTATTTGCTTATGAACCAGGGCAGACCGGCCGAGCGACCGACTGCCCGACCATAATGAAATGTTCAATTCGTGGTGAGTGTTTTTTTGGTTTAGTTTAAGGTATGGACAACAAGTTTTTCTGTGGCGGTTTTTTTCATTTCGATTCGAGTGTGCTTTATGGGGTTTGTATTTACTTCAGTACCAATATTGAAAAGCAGCAACAAGAAATCAAGTTTATATGAATTGCTACCAGGTATAATTTCGATCATGTTGCGCAGATGCAAAATAGAAATAATTGCCAATGGTTGCAACTAAAACTCCATGCACGTAGTTTCCTGAGTTGCACAGTGTTTCTGTAATAATAATTTACATGCTTGAAAGGCCTATTAGCAGGCGTGGAATTTTTAGATTTGTTAAAATTATTTTAAGTGTCTAGCGATATGCGTAGATTTCAAGAAGATTTTAAGGGTTTATCGTAGGCGAAGAAACATGCTCATGTCTTTCTGCAACCTATGATAAATTTAATTTCATTCGGGCAGATTTAGAGTAGTCTGCGTACCATGGGACAAATTTATGGAAAACGATATATAGCAAAATTGATACACTTTATTCAGTACGACAACCGTTCGAAATACATATGGAAGCTATGGCTGCATCTGCACCAATTTCAACGAAACGCAATAACGTCATTCAAGGCTTAATTTGATACATTGCACAAAATTTCGGGTTAATCGAACAAACATTAGGAGTTTGGTGCACCATTTATGTAAAATCGGACGAATACATATCCATATGTTGGATCCATATCGAAATCTGAACCGATTTTCCCGAAACATCATTCTAGAATGATTCTAGACTCAATTCATTACTCTATGCCACATTTCGTGCAAATCGAAGGATATATAGGGACTTTGGTCCACCATTTACATAAAATCGGACGAAAATATATATGGAAGCTATATCTAACTCTGAACCGATTTTCTCGAAACTTAACAAAATCACTTTAATGTTCATTCAGCACGCAATGCCAAATTTCGTGCAAATCCATGGATATACAGGGATTTTGGACCACTTACGTAAAATCGAACGAAAATATATATGGGAGCTATATCCAAATTTGAACCGATATTCCCGAAACTTACCACTTATCATTTCAGACTTCATTCAGTACGCAATGCCAAATTTCATGCAAATCGAAGGATATATAGGGACTTTTGTGCACCATTTACATAAAATCGGACGATAATATATATGGGAGCTATATCAAAATCTGGACCGATTTTCTTAGCACGCATCGTTCTAGACTTAATTCACTACGCTGTGACAAATTTCGTGCAAATCGAAGGATATGCATGGACATTGGTGCACCATTTAGTGAAAATCGGACGAAACTATATATGGGAGCTATATCTAAATCTGAACCGATTTTCACGAAACTTTACACACATTTCTGTAGACCTAATTTAGTACGATATGCCAAATTTGGTGCAAATCAAATGATATATAGGTACTTTGGTGCACCATTTACCTTAAATCGGACGAAAATATATATGGGAGCTATATCTAAATCTGAACCAAATTTTTCCAATTTCAATAGCGTTCGTCCTACAATAGACGTAGATTTTTTAAAAATATTTTAAGGATATAAAAATAGGTTTACATTTTTATACCCTTCACCACACTGTTCTATATTTGTGCATATGTTTGTAACAGGCAAAAATAATCGAGATAGACCCATGGTTCCTTTTGAGAATATGCATAGAATCACTTTCTGAGTCGATTTATACATGTCCGTCCGTCTGTCCATGTTAAATTGTAAACAAAGTACAGGTCGCATTTATTATCCGAAATGGATGAAATTTGGCAAATTTGATATTTGGCCCAAGGACGAACCTTATTAAAATAAAATGATGTGTGCAAAGTTTCAGATTTAGATATAGCTCCCATATATATTTTCATCCGAGTTTACGTAATTGGTGCACCAAAGACTCTGAAAATCATTCGATTTTCACGAAATTTGTCGAGGCGTACTGAATTAGGTATAGAACGATGTATGTTAAGTTTCCTGAAAATCGGTTCAGATTTAGATATAGCTCCCATATATATCTTCGTCCGATTTAAGGTTAATTGTTTACCAAAGTCCCTATATATCTTTCGATTTGCATGAAATTTGGCATATCGTACTGAATCGCGATTTAGATATAGCTCCCATATATAGTTTCGTCCGATTTTCTGTAATTGGTGCACCAAAGTCCCTATATATCTTTCCATTTGCACGAATTTTGGTGTAGGGTACTGAATTAAGTCAAGAATGATGTTGCTAAGCTTCGTGAAAAGATCCATAGCCGATTGACACAACGTACAGAAGTAATATAAATTGGTCTCTGTTAAGTTTCCCTGAAATCGGTTCAGATTTAGGTATAGCTCCCATATAATTGGTGCACCAAAGACTCTGAAAATCATTCGATTTTCACGAAATTTGTCGAGGCGTACTGAATTAGGTATAGAACGATGTATGTTAAGTTTCCTGAAAATCGGTTCAGATTTAGATATAGCTCCCATATATATCTTCGTCCGATTTAAGGTTAATTGTTTACCAAAGTCCCTATATATCTTTCGATTTGCATGAAATTTGGCATATCGTACTGAATCGCGATTTAGATATAGCTCCCATATATAGTTTCGTCCGATTTTCTGTAATTGGTGCACCAAAGTCCCTATATATCTTTCCATTTGCACGAATTTTGGTGTAGGGTACTGAATTAAGTCAAGAATGATGTTGCTAAGCTTCGTGAAAAGATCCATAGCCGATTGACACAACGTACAGAAGTAATATAAATTGGTCTCTGTTAAGTTTCCCTGAAATCGGTTCAGATTTAGGTATAGCTCCCATATATATTTTCATCCGATTTTAGATAATTGGTGCACCAAAGACTTTTAAAATCATTCGATTTTCACGAAATTTGTCGTAGCGTACGGAATTAGGTCTAGAACGATGTATGTTAAGTTTCCTGAAAATCGGTTCAGATTTAGATATAGCTCCCATATATATCTTCGTCCGATTTAAGGTAAACTGTTTACCAAAGTCCCTATATATCTTTCGATTTGCACGAAATTTGGCATAGCGTACTGAATTGCGTTTATAAAAATATGTGCTAAGTTTCCTGCAAATCGGTTCAGATTTAGATATAGCTCCTATATATATATTTTCGTCCGATTTAATGTTAATGGTGCACCAAAGTCCCTATATATCTTTCGATTTGCACGAATTTTGGTGTAGGGTACTGAATTAAGTCAAGAATGATGTTGCTAAGCTTCGTGAAAAGATCCATAGCCGATTGACACAACGTACAGAAGTAATATAAATTAGTCTCTGGCAAGTTTCCCGGAAATCGGTTCAGATATAGATATATAACAAAAACGCGTCGTCTGTTAGGATACATATATAGAATATGTGAAGTGGTGAAGGGTATCATATAGTCGGCCCAGTTCGACTTTACTACTCTCCTTACTGGTTTTTAAATTGATTTTAAGCATCAACTGGCTCAGATTTTATATATTGATTTTGTCATACCGTTTGTAACTCATCGATATATTCATTTCCGACCCTATAAAGTGTATATATTCTTGATCAGGGTAAAATTATAAGACGATCTAGCCATGTCCGTCCGTCTGTCCGTCTGTTGTAATCACGCTATCTTCTGAAGGATTTGAGATAGGGTGCTGAAATTTTGCATAGGGTTGTCTTTTATCTGCAGGCAGGTCAAGTTCGAAGATGGGCTTTATCGGTCCACGTTTAGGCATAGCTCCCATATAAGGGTAACCGCCAAATGTCGCTATTTTAGGGTTCTTGAGCGCGGTTTCAGCCGAATTCGATGAAATTTGATACATTGGGTTCTTATTGCGTAATAAATGTCTCCACAAAAAATTATAAATATAGGTCCACTTTTTCTGGTAGCCCCCATATAACGGTACCTCCTAATTTTCAGTATTTTGGAGATTTTAATCGTATTTTTCCGCCGAAGCTGTAATTTAGTGTTTTGAGTTCTTAATAGGTCCCAAATCTCTCCACAAAAAATTATGAATATAGGTCCATTTTTTCGGATAGCCTCCATATAAGGGTACCCCCAATTTTCGGTATTTTGGGGTTCTTGAGAGCGTTTTTCAACCGAAGTTGCTGCAAATTGGTATTTTGTAGTCGTATATGGTACCAAATTTCCCTACCGAATTGGAAGAAATAATAATATGGACAAAGTTTGGATGAAATCTAAATTTTTTGAAACGGATTTTGTCCAAAGAAACATGGGGTCTAGAACCAATATTTCGATTAGCCACAGTGTATAATTATCCATTAAAAATTACTGAATTTCTTATTATGGTTTGCATAATCCCTTTATAGAAATGTCGGTATAGATCCACTTTTTGGTATGTTCCCTATATTTTCATTTCTAGTACCTGTCAGTATATCTATGTTGGAGGGTATCCAAAGTTCGGCCCGGCCGGACTTTACGCTTTTTCTCTTGTTTAAAATATAATTTTAAAGGGCTATTAGCAGGGTAGATTTTTAAAATTTATTTTAAGGATCTATCAGCAAGTGAAAATTTTGAAAAAAATATTGCAAGGCCCAGGCGTACATTTATTTTAAGGGTCTATTAACTGATGCAGTTTTTTCTTTTTTTTTTTTAAATATTTAATAATGTGACACAAGGACAAGTCCATAATTTTAATACATCTAGATCACTGTGCACCAGATGCAAGACCCGTCGCATCTGGTACCCAGACACATACATACACACAACATTTTGTTTAGAAAATGTTTTTTTTTTTTAATTTTTTTCTAGTGCAAAATTTCAAGATGTTGACACACCCTAACACCGGGGTTTTTTGTTTTTGGTCGTGTTGAACTCTGATGGTTATTGTTGACTCAGGCTTGTCGGTTGGCTATTTAATGCGAATTTGAAAATATTTCTAATATCTCCCGCTTGTGTTGTATTGTTTCGCAATAACAGCAGCAGCAACAACAAAAACAACAAGTTCTAGTTCAATTAAAAACAATTGCAATAGCAACAAGTTTTTTTCTTTGTTGTGGTTGCCCACCCAATTGTTGTAAATTGAACATGGTTACGTCGAATAACTAACTAACAATCGAGTGGATTTTTAATCATAATCCAGTTTTATTAAAACAACAAAAACAACAGAAGTATTCTGATCAGAGACAGAAATCTACTTTCTCAAAATATAATTGGAAATACAAAAAGAAAAAATCCCTTCTAAAATTTATCAGAATTCCTTTTCAGTTGAAATTGAATGCGCTCATACAGAGTATGTTTGTTTGTATGCTTCGAAAGTTAATTAATGGCACCCCCTATTGATAGTGTGGGGGTTCCATGTATTTTCATTATTCCCTGATGTTTACTAATTGACTTGAACTATTTGCCAGATTTTTGATCTGTAATGAAAAAAAAAAACAACTAAGTCGGCTTTTGTATCTCCCCCTCCCCCAAATACTTACATACATATTCATTAAATGAATCTTAAATTAACTTCAAAATGTGTAGTTGTTGTTATTGTTGTTACATCCTCGTCATCTCCGAAAAAAATCTCATTTATTGCTCCGTTGAAATAATGTACCTCCCTGACCTCCCTCCCATTGCAAAGGGTTGGGTGAAAAATGTGTTGAAATTATAATGACGTAGCAGATTTCGGGTTTTTGTGTAAACCATCATCATCAAACCAGGTTTGGTGCCACGCTGAGCCATCAACAATTTGAAGACATGATAAAATGCTTAAAATGTAATACATATAGAGATTGCGGCACTGGAAATGCTATTCGGGTTTTAATTTAAAATCATGATTTAGGGATAAAAAAATCCTTTTGGGTATCAGAGCCCTTGACGAGTTTATTAAGAACCAAAAAGAGAAGTTGAAATAAGGAAATTGTTGGTAAACATTGCAACTTTGTATAATTTGTGTAGGCTTCGTCCCTGTTTTCTTTAACCGTAAGCTAAATACAACAAGACGATATCAAAATATTGTAGAAAATGTTATGAATTTGTGTTGGCAGAAGAGTTTGTAATAGCAACAAGTGAAAAAGCGTTACGTTCGGCCGGGCCGAACTTTGGATACCCTCCACCATAGATATACTGACCGGTACTAGAAATGAAAATATAGGGAACATACCAAAAAGTGGACCTATACCGACATTTCTAAAAATTCAGAATTTTTTAATGGATAATTATACCCTCAGATTTATCGCTATTGAGGGTGTATACACTTTAACACAGTGAAAATGTGGCTAATCGAAATATTGGTTCTAGACCCCATGTTTCTTTGGATCAAATCCGTTTCAAAAAATTTAGATTTCATCCAAACTTTGTCCGTCTTATTATTTCATCCAATCTTAGTTCATATTCGAAAATGGGGAATATTCTTCTGGAACCTCCATACAGGGGCTAGATCTAAATGCGGGTTATTGTTCATTATCGAACCTTACGTTCTACTTGTTTATCTCGATATCCTCCGCTGGTGAAATGATTACATCAGAGACTTAAAACGCGGAACAAATCAGATAACCATTTTAATATAAACCAGTAAGGAAAGTAGTAAAGTCGGACGGGGCCGACTATATGATACCCTTCACCACTATGGGTATATTAAACACGACTATTAGCATGAAATTGGATGAAATAAAATATGTGATATTTATCTAAATGTGAATTTACGTAGATCTATCCATAAAGTATGTAAATCGACTTCAAACAAATATAAATGGGTCATCCGTTGGGCTATGTCTGTACTTCTAGAAAACGGAACTACATAATTCTATGCTCAATTTTGTGCGTTGTGCAAAATTTGATGTCAAACTGACTAACATGAGAAGTTTGATGCCCAATTTACTTGAAATCGGGCGAAAATATATATGGAAGTTCTATCCAAATATTAAGCGATTTCAAACAAACTTGTCACAGGATAGGTTATACTAATTTCAGAACGTTTTGTTCCTATTGGTTCCTTGGTGCGTCAATTACTTAAAATCAATCTATAATAAAAGGGAGCTATATCTAAATCTGGACCGATTTTCACGAACGCAATTCAGTACGTTATGCCAAATTTTGTGCAAAACGAAAGATATATAGGGACTTTGGTGCACCATTTACATGAAATCTGACGAAACTATATGTGGGAGCTATATACAAATCTGGACTGATTTTCTCGAAACTAGGAAGACATCACTCTAGGCTCTATTCAGTACGTTATGCCAACTTTCGTGCAAATCGAAGGATATATAGGGACTTTGGTGCACCATTTACATTAAATCGGACGAAACTATATATGGGAGCTATATGTAAATCTTGACCTATTTTCACGAAACTTGGCAGACATCATTCTAGACTCAATTCAGTACGTTATGCCAAATTTCGTGCAAATCGAAAGGTATATAGGGACTTTGAGGCACCATTTACATGAAATCGGACGAAACTATATATGGGAGCTATATCCAAATCTGGACCGATTTTCACGAAACTTGGCAGACATCATTCTAGACTCAATTAACTACGTTATGCCAAATTTCGTGCAAATCGAAGGATATATAGGGAGTTTGGGGCACCATTTACATGAAATCGGACGAAACTATATATGGGAGCTATATCCAAATCTGGACCGATTTTCACGAAACTTGGCAGACATCATTCTAGACTCAATTAACTACGTTATGCCAAATTTCGTGCAAATCGAAGGATATATAGGGAGTTTGGTGCACCATTTACATGAAATCGGACGAAACTATATATGGGAGCTATATCTAAATCTGGACCGATTTTCACGAAACTTGGCAGACATCATTCTAGGCTCAATTCAGTACGTTATACCAAATTTCGTGCAAATCGAAAGATATATAGGGACTTTAGGGCACCATTTACATGAAATCGGACGAAACTATATATAGGAGCTATATCTAAATCCGGACCGATTTTCTCGAAACTCGGCAGACATCACTCTAGGCTTAATTCAGTACGTTATGCCAAATTTCGTGCAAATCAAAAGATATACAGGGACTTTGGGGCACCATTTACATGAAATCGGACGAAACTATATATGGGAGCTATATCTAAATCTGGGCCGATTTTCACGAAACTTGGCAGACATCATTATAGGCCTAAATGATTAGCCTGTACCAAATTTCGTGCAAATCGAAAGATATATAGGGACCGTTTACATTAAATCGGTTAAATATATATATATATATATATATGGGAGCTATATCTAAATCTGAACCGATTTTTCCCAATTTCAATAGGGTTCGTCCTTGGGCCAAATAAGTGACCTGTGCCAAATTTCATCCAATTCGGATCATAAATGCGACCTGTACTTTGTTTAAGATTTAACAGGACAGACAGACAGACAGACAGACGGACGGACATGCATAAATCGACTTAGAAAGTGATTCTATGCATATTCTCAAAAGGAACCATGGGTCTATCTCGATTATTTTTGCCTGTTACAAACATATGCACAAAGACATAATACCCTGTACCACAGTGTGGTGAAGGGTATAAAAAGGGACCGTTTACATTAAATCGGTTAAATATATATATATATATATATATGGGAGCTATATCTAAATCTGAACCGATTTTTCCCAATTTCAATAGGGTTCGTCCTTGGGCCAAATAAGTGACCTGTGCCAAATTTCATCCAATTCGGATCATAAATGCGACCTGTACTTTGTTTAAGATTTAACAGGACAGACAGACAGACGGACGGACATGCATAAATCGACTTAGAAAGTGATTCTATGCATATTCTCAAAAGGAACCATGGGTCTATCTCGATTATTTTTGCCTGTTACAAACATATGCACAAAGACATAATACCCTGTACCACAGTGTGGTGAAGGGTATAAAAAGGGGGATATATGGGGACTACCCGAAAATGGGGGCGAATATTAATAATGTTTGGTAGGGAGATTTGGTACCATATACGACTACAAAATAAAAATTTGCAGCAAATTCGGTTGAAAAACGCGCTCAAGAACCCCAAAATACCGAAAATTCGGGGTACCCTTATATGGGGGCTATCCGAAATAATGGACCTATATTTATAATTTTTTGTGGAGAGATTTGGGCCCTATTAAGAACTCAAAATACTAAATTACAGCTAATTCGACGGAAAAATACGATCAAAATCCCCAAAATATTGAAAATTAGGAGGTAGCGTTATATATATATAACTAATTTTCTGTGGAGACATTTAGTACCCAATAAGAACCCAATGTAGCAAAATTTAAGCGAATTCGGTTGAAAAACGCGCTCAAGAACCCCAAAATACCGAAAATTGAGGGGTACCGTTATATGGGGGGTACCAGAAAAAATTGACCTAAATTTATAATTTTTAGTGGGGAGATTTGCTACCCAATAAGAACTCACATTAACAAATTTCAGCGAATTTGGTTGAAAAACACGCTCAAGAACCCCAAAATTTGGGGGGTAGCCTTATATGGGAGCTATGCCTAAACGTGGACCGATATGACCTGCCTGCAGACAAAAGACTCTATGCAAAATTTTGTTTAGACGCTAGAGTGATTACAACAGACAGACGGGCATGGCTATATCGTCATAGAATTTTACGCTGATCAAGAATATATACTTTATAGGGTCGGAAATGATAATTTCGATGCGTTACAAACGGAAAAACAAAACTTATATACCTTAAACAACATATTTATGAACTGCATGGATCTAGACATGTGTGTCCGTTCAACCGTCCATAAATCCACTATAAATTGCAAGCTATAGGCTACAGACCACCTCAAGTTGTTTCAAAGTCAATTTTTCAACGAACGCTCCCAGACCGAAATTCAGTTTTCAAAAACTTCTACATTTAAGTGAGTCATCATCATGAAATTATCAGCATGGTGCGACCACAGCCAGCTCAATGCTGCCCAAGGGGACAACATTAAATCTAGTGGCCCATAACTCACGTGTTAACCGAAGTACTACAGTCAAGTTTGTACCCTAAACTGTTCCCATTTGAACTCCAAACATGTCGGGCAGACACAAGTTATAGCCTAGACGGATCACATGTTAAAGTTCGCAACATTAGATGTAATGTATATTAAATTTCTTATTCTACTTGGAACACTTTGAGATAGTCGTCGGAAACCAAATTAAGTATATAATATAATCCTAATCGGAATTTTGGGATTTCAGCCTGCAGAAAATCTTTGCACTGAGGTCGGTTCTATGCACCGGATTTACTCGAAGGAAAAATCCGACCCGCGGCTGTCACCTCAACCACTATATGTTTGTGTGTGTGTTTTTTTTAACATGGGAGAGGCATCCCGAGGCGCCTTTTGGGCCTCGCCAGAATAGAGAGAAACCCTGAACATTGGTTCTGTCCCGTTTATCGACTGCATCTACCACAGATCAACATAGGTGAGATGCAATAGATGCATTATCGGTGTATTTCCACGGCTGTTCAGGTTTTAACCGACATCAGGACTACTGTTACATGAGTTATTTTGAGTTATTTGGCTGCATTCGGAGTGCACATCTCCCAGTGTGTCCTCATCATCTTCGCCATCAACGTCTTCGAAATATGAGTCATCCCCACAATCTCCTCTACAGCAGACCAGGAATGACATCGTTTTTGCAGTTAAACTGCGATGGACTTCGATAAAAATCAGTGAAATTGTAGACTTTATGAATCGGGAATATTATTATGGTCGCCGTGATCGAGGAAACCAAGCTGACCGATACCTGTAGCTTCCACCACTGCGATGGTTACAACTTGTTGCGAAAGAATCGTACTAGAAGCGGAGGTGAGGGACTTGCGTTCTTGTTTATCATTCTGTAAAGTACAAACCTATATCGCCTGAGCTAGGCACAAGTGGCCCATACATGGAGTGTATGGTGATAGAAGTCAAGTTTGGAACTGCCGAGATAGAGGTGCTCAACGTGCATATCCCCTCGTTGAAAAGTTGTACCCCGCCTTATTGACCCGACATTAGTTCACTTTTGGAGGGTAATTACATTGTCTGGTGCTAGGGGCTTTCAATGCCCATCATGAGCATTTTGCATTCTGTTCAGACCAGAGGGGAACAGCGAGAGTATAGCAAATTGGCTCCACGTTTTGCCCGGTGAATAAAGATGCCCCCACGAGAATTAGACGAAATTTGCCACAGTTTACTGGACATCACCATTGTGGCACCGGGTCGGATTGGCGAGGTTTTAGACATTTTACAAGTCTCGCTTCAGAAAGCTGCTTATTCCCTCTGATCCTCGGGTAGCTGAGAGGAATTTCCGAGACATCATCGCTGATGCAAGGCCAAACTTCCCAGCAGAGGCGATGGTGCTTGCGAATGTGATGAGCTTCATCGTACGTCACCTGAAGAGCAAAGAGTGAAAAAAACTCATTCTTGAAGTCAACAGATTAGTATGCGAGTATAAGCGAACATGTTGCTTGACCGTCTGAAGCTTTGCGACATTGAAGTCGCAACAATTCCGAATCGCGGAAGGAAGGACGGCTGCTACGTTTAGCGCGAGTTTTTTAACCGGCAGTTCATAGAGCACTCCGAGAATTACAAGGCGAGCAGGAGTGTGCTTCGTCCACCACAATTCACGAAGAATTACGTTTCAAATGTTATTCGGAACGCTAAGCCATCCACATCATTGGGCCCGGAAGGAATTTCAAATAGATTAACCTGGAGTAGAGTACTTAACTGCTATACTCAACTGGAACCCACATTGTTCCTGAAGCCTGGAACATAGGCAGGGTGGTCTCGTTTCTGAAGCCAGACAAGGATGCCAGCAGAGGTAAATAGTACAGGACGATTTACCTTTTGTTTTCCGAATCCCGGAAGGAAGGACAGCTGCTACGTTTAGCGCGAGTTTTTTAACCGGCAGTTCATAGAGCACTCCGAGAATTATAAGGCGAGCAGGAGTGTGCTTCGTCCACCGCAATTCACGAAGAATGTTATTCGGAACGGTAAGCCATCCTAATCGTTGGTCCCGGGAGGAATTTCAAATAGATTAACCTGGAGTAGAATACTTAACTGCTATAGTCAACTGGAACCCATATTGTTCCTGAAGCCTGGAAAATAGGCAGGGTGGTCTCGCTTCTGAAGCCAGACAAGGATGCCAGCAGAGGTAAATACTACAGGACGATTTACGTTTTGTTTTCAGTAGCAAAGACGCTGGAGTCACTACTCCTCCTTATGATGAGAAGTAGGATTCCAGCATGGATTCCGGAGGATGTACAGGCTGTGCATTAGAACAGATTTAGTGGCTCTTAACTTATCAAAAGCCTTAGTTTAAAAAGCCTGATAGTAAATTATATGTGTGGAGTTCAGAAATAAAATGTTCAAAAACCCGTAGATTGAAACAGGGAATTACCCAAGGAGAGGAATTCTTTAACCTCTACCTTTCTGAAATTCCACAACCACCGACCGGTACAGAGATCGTAATGTATGCTTGTACAATCATAGAGTCGGGTTATCGATTATCCATTATCGTCGATATTTGTTGAAGGACTATATGGACGATATAGTACAGTTCTTCCATCTGAGGAATATGAAGATATCCGTCGGTAAATCCACAGCCCCTCTGTTCACCACATGGACGATTGAGATGAAGCTCCCGCTTGTCGATGGTGCACAAATTCCGTCCACAATCTACCCTAAATATGCCTTGTTTACCTCTTGCAAAACAATAGGTCGGTCAGTGGTAAGCTACGTTGCGCCAGTGTAGCACGCGAATGTTTATCGCGATGACCTCAGTTAATTGCATTCTAGTAAGTGGACTTATTAGGAGTTGTCGATATTCCCTTCGTCAGACTATCATATATTTTTAGGTGTTTCTGTGTTGACATCATATTCTCCAATTTTTTGCAATCTTCAAGACAATTGTCAAAGCGTACAAAGAACAAAACCAGTAACGAAAGCTCAAAAGTCGGATGGAGCCACTATATAATACCTTTCAACATTTTTTTGTAAATACAAGAGAGGCTCATATGTAGAATATCCTATAGACATGACTAAATTAAATTTGTGGGCTACATAGATATTTGAACTAAACAACCTATACACATACAGTTCTGAAATCTATGAAAAATAGCATGTGAATCGGGCGGATTTGGGTTCTTTGGTGTATCATTTGTATGAAATCGAGCAAAACTGTGTATGGAAAATATATGTAAATCTGGACTTATTTGAGCAACCATTTGGTATGCTGCAGCACAGTGCGATGTCCAAAATTGTTCTCGATCGGAGAAACGGTTATTATTTGGTGCACATATTGCTTGCACTGAGACGAAAATCAACCGATTTTCTCGAAACACATATCATTCTAGACTTAATTCGGAACGCCATGCCAAATTTCGTGCAAATCGAAGGATATATAGGGACATTAGTGCACCATTTACATCAAATCGGACGAAAATATATGCGGGAGCTATATCCAAATCTGAAGCGATTTTTACGAAACTTAACACACATCATTCTAGACTTAATTCCGTACGCTATGTCAAATTTCGTGCAAATCGAAATATATATAGGGACTTTGGTGCACCATTTATGTAAAATCGGTCGAAAATATATATGGTAGCCATATATAAATCTGAACGTATTTTCAAGAAATTTAGCACACAACATTACAGTCTCAAATCAGTTCGCTATGCAAAATTTTGTGCAAATCGAAAGATAAATAGGGACTTTGGTGCACCATATACATTAAATCGGACGAAAATATATATATAAATCTGAACCGATTTTTACGTAATATAACACACATCATTTTAGACTTAATTCA
The DNA here is from genome assembly GCF_032173495.1 of Musca vetustissima. Classification (NCBI taxonomy): domain Eukaryota; kingdom Metazoa; phylum Arthropoda; class Insecta; order Diptera; family Muscidae; genus Musca; species Musca vetustissima. Next base: position 13,130 of record NW_026886821.1, on the reverse strand, counting down.
GTACTCTATTCCAAATTTCATGCAAATCGAAGGGACTTTGGTGGAGCTATATCTAAATCTAAACCGATTTTCCCAATTTCAATAGGGTTCATCCTTGGGCCAAATTTCATCCAAATCTAAAAATAAATGCGACCTGCACTTTGTTTACAATTTAACATCAACAGATGGACAGACAGAATCAGAATATTCTCAAAAGGAACCATGTATCTATGTCACCGTTCACCAAACAGGCGCCCGTGGGCGCTTTGGGAGAGTACCAATACAATCACAGTTCTGTGTTCGAACTCAACATTATTCTCGACATCGAACATGTCGTATGCTTTGCAATGCTTTAACATAGCAGTTTGCATATGTATTGTATGGGTCCAAAAAGAACCTACATACATAAATTGTTGAAATTACAGCCAATTTGGTTGTAAAATGTGTCTAATAGACAAAAAATACCTTAAATCGGGAGATACGGTTATATGGGGGCTATATCAAAACTTGGACCCAGGGACCCCCTTTCGGATTTCTATATTTGCTTTGACATTCAACACATGTATGCAAAATGTTGGCCGCCTATGTCAAGTGGTTCCGCAGTTAATGAGTTTATACCCATTTTTGGGTAAATACTCAAAATAGGGGTACCTTTGTATGGGGCTACCAGTAAACGTGGATCTACATACATCAATTTTTGCATAGACAATTGGTACCCAAAAAGAACACTCTGTGCCAAATTACAGCCAAGTTGGTTGTAAAATGCGTCTAATAGACAAAAAATACCTTAAATGGGGAGATACGGTTATATGGGGGCTATATCCAAACTTGGACCCAGAGACCCCATTTTGGATTTCTATATTTGCTTTGACATTCAAAACATGTATGCAAAATTTTGGCCGCCTATGTCAAGTGGTTCGGCAGTTAATGAGTTTATACCCAATTTTTGGGTAAAAACTCGGGTATTTAATCAAGTATTTACCCACGTCTTTAAAGTATCGTAAACCTATCCATTCTAAATCGATTTGATAACGGAAACCCGGAAATAGGGTGTAAGGTGTTGTATTACCGATTTAATATAGTAAATACCCACAAATGGGTATTTACCCAATTTACCGGGTATTTACCCACTGCCCATCTCTAGTCTCGACGTGACTAAGCATTCTAATATTCTGTTCGGTTCTCCACATGAATATCAGTTCTCAAATGCCTATAAATACTAAACTCCTTTGTGCCCATAATGTGCCCATGCGACATCTCTACATTTTTAAGTTTGTTGAAATCTGTTTTGAAATGTGGGTTTTGGCCAAAAAATGAATCGAAAATGAAAACAGCAGTTTTGTTTTTGTTTATTATACCCTTCACCACACTGTGGTACAGGGTATTATGTCTTTGTGCATATGTTTGTAACAGGCAAAAATAATCGAGATAGACACATGGTTCCTTTTGAGAATATGCATAGAATCACTTTCTGAGTCGATTTATGCATGTTCTATATCTTGATGTTAAATTGTAAACAAAGTACAGGTCGCATTTATAATCCGATTTGGATGAAATTTGGCACAAGTCACTTATTTGGCCCAAGGACGAACCCTATTGAAATTGGAGAAAATCGGTTCAGATTTAGATATAGCTCCCATATATATTTTCGTCTGATTTAAGGTAAATGGGGCACCAAAGTTTTATATCTTTCGATTTGCATGAAATTTGGCACAGAGTACTGAATTAGGTCCAGAATGATGTGTGCCAAGTTTCGAGAAAATCGGTCCAGATTTAGATATAGCTCCCATATATAGTTTCGTCCAATTTAGGGTAAATGGTGCATTAACGACCCTATACATCTGTCGATTTGCACAAAATTTGGTGCAACGTACTGAATTGACCCTAGAATTATGTCTGCCAAGTTTTGTGAAAATCGGTCCAGATTTAGATATATCTCCCATATATAGTTTCGTCCGATTTCATGTAAATGGTGCACCAAAGTCCCTATATATCTTTTGATTTGCACGAAATTTGGCATATCTTACTGAATTGAGCCTAAAATGACGTCTGCCAAGTTTCGTGAAAATCGGTTCAGATTTAGATATAGCTCCCATATATAGTTTCGTCCGATTTCATGTAAATGGCTCACCAAAGTCCCTATATATCCTTCTATTTGCACCAAATTTGGCATAACGTACTGAATTGAGCCTAGAATGATGTCTGCCAAGTTTAGAGAAAATCGGCCCAGATTTAGATATAGCTCCCATATATACTTTCGTCCGATTTAATGTAAATGGTGCACCATAGTCCACATATATCTTTCGATTTGGATGAAATTTGGCATAACGTACTGAATTGAGCCCACAATGAGGTCTGCCAAGTTTCGTGATAATCGGTCAAAATTCAGATATTGCTCCCATATATAGTTTCGTCCGATTTCATGTAAATTGTGCACCAAAGTCCGTATATATCCTTCAATTTCACGAAATTTGGCATTTGACTGATAGGAACAAAACGTACTGAAATTAGTATAACGTAACCTGTGACAAGTTTCGTTGAAAATGGTTCATATTTGGATATAACTTCCATATATATTTTTGCCCGATTTTAAGTAAATTGGACATCAAACTCCTCATGTTAGTCAGATTGACTTCAAATTTTGCACAACGCACAAAATTTCTAGAAGTACAGACATATCCCAACGGATGACCTATTGATATTTGTTTGAATATACCCATAGTGGTGAAGGGCATCATATAGTCGGCCCCGTCCGACTTCACTACTTTCCTTACTGGTTTTTTAATTTGTAATTTTCTATTTAAAACTGCATGAAAAATCTTCTTAAAATACCATGAATTGTTGTTTGTTTGTGTGGCATCAACATTGATTTTCGGCTTTTGTTTCATTACTGGTTCGATTCGATGGTCGGTTGGTTGGTTGGTTCGTGTGTTGAACTTGTATTAACCAAAAAGTGGTAATATGTTATTGCTGTTGTTGTTGCCATTTGTTCGTTCTACTATTTGTATATTGAGTTTTGTTTTGGTACTGTTACCGACCATGGTAGTGTTGTTATTGTTGTTGGTTGTGTTTCTTTTTAACAATTCATTGATTGATCATTGTTTGTCAGTTGTTCACAGTTGGATATTAACGTACAAATTTTTAATAGGATTACACAGTTTCTACAATAATGAGTTTATTCATAGATACAAACATACATTAGAGCGTATAAATACGGAAATATACAGACTGCTATCATCAAAGGGTTAATGTGTTATTGCAAGAAACGATTCGGATATGTAGAATAAGTACTTTAAAATAAGGTTCTTGAAGGGCATTCGAAAGAGTATCTTCTGAGGGAACTTCTATACACCACATCCTAGGGTAAATACGCAGAACTATGCCAAATTTCTTCTCGTTCTGACAAACGTTGTGTATTAATAGAAAGAGAGAGATATATTTTCTAGAAAGAGATATTTTGAGTGGTCTTTGAAACGTTTTTTCGACTATATTACAGATAAATTTCCCACAATTATTTGAAAATTCCCACAGGTGCCTCAAAAAGACCAATGTCGGCTTTACGAAATGAAATAAATTTCTCTAGCATTCAAGTTGTACACAATTGAGTGCTGCTGGTGCAACGCACACATCGCGTATTTTGTGGATTGATGATTGTATCTTTTGATATGTTAATCAAGTCCAACTGCAAAAGAACATTCAAACAGAAATACTTGTGGCGACATTCGGGTTTCTTACAAAGTTGGAACATCATTCTGTTGGTCGGAATGAATGGACGGATGAATGAATGTGAGAGAAAATGAATTCGGACAAAATTTACATTTGTATGGATAGTTAAATTGTTTTTGTTGCTTTTCACAAAAAGAGAAAAAAAAAACTTTTTTAAATGGATTTTCACAAGATGCGACCACATTCAAATACGTTATGTAAATATGTCGTTTTGTGTTTGATAGAAAAAAAAAACGATGCGGTCAAAGAAAATCCGCTTTATGAAAGCAAAAAAAAAAAACATAACTTTGCATTAATTTTGAATCTATGAATTTTTAAAGAAATTATAAGACAATTTTCTAATTCATAATTTATTGCAATTTTGATTATAAGTACTATTATAAAAAAAAGTAAGATTAATTTTAAAATTAGCAATTCATATGTTCTATACTCTAAGCCTGGCCAAAATTTCGAGATATTTGCACTCTCTTAACCGATTATAAGTCAACAGCGAGATATTTGCACTCTCCTAACCGATTATAAGTCAACAGCTCCACGTTCTAAACCTGGCATATTTTCCAAATCTTCTTTTCCGAGGTGAATATTTAACCCATAAACTAAAAATGTGGTCACTTTAGGTTGTGGTTGATTTGACCCTCGGAATATTGACCGATCATCATCTACCTAGACGTTCTAAAAAATTCCCAGATCCCCTTCTCCGTGTAAAATATGTGATGTTCTGCATATAATAATTGCCTCTAGAGCGACTAGAAAATCTGACAAAAATAAAGATTTCGGTTTATTGCACCCTAAGCAACATCTCAACATCACCGGAAATTATGGGCATCGTCATTGACAATAACCGGAACTTTATGTAAAATTTCAAAGCGAACAACGCGACATTTCCGTCCTCTAATGGGGTAGTAGTACTACTAAATAATATCATAGCACACATACACCTTCAAATATTTACGTACAACTCCCACATCCGAGTACATACAACCATATAATTGGTATCAATTTAAAGGTCAACCACGCCTCTTGGATATACTATCAACTTCTCGTCCTTCAGGAGTGATTATATTCGCCATAGAATACAAAATTTGTAATTTTTCATACAAAAGTCATGGTCTATTTGACACGCTAACTATTGATCGATCTTTATGAAAACAGTCATGTTTATTCTTTGGCCCGATACCCTTCTCTATGTAAAATTTCGGGATATTTGGGCCATAATTACGGCCTCTGGAGCGACCAGAAAATCAGACAAAAATTACGTATTTGGTCCATTTCATCGCCTAAGTTTTAACCGATCTTTACCAAAAACAATATGTGTATTCACTGGCCAGAACCCATTCTACATGCAAAATTTCGTGAATATTGGTGCATAACAGTGGCCTGTAGCGTGTTTACAAATTATAATGGACAGACGGACGGACACACATGTCTAGATCGACTCAGCTAGTCGAGATATGACGATCGGTATACTTAAAGGTGGGTGTGGGACCAATATTTCGCGTCGTTACAAACTTTTGGGGCTGCACAAAGCTATAATGCCCTGACAACATAGTTGTGTAGGGTATAAAAATCCATGCCTTGGTTAGACCTTGAAAAAATATTCTTTAAAAAATCCACTCCGTGGTTAGACCTTGAAAAAATATTCTTTAAAAAATCCACTCCGTGGTTAGACCTTGAAAAATATTCTTTAAAAAATCCACGCCTTGGTTAGACCTTGAAAAAATATTCTTTAAAAAATCCACTCCGTGGTTAGACCTTGAAAAAATATTCTTTAAAAAATCCACTCCGTGGTTAGACCTTGAAAAATATTCTTTAAAAAATCCACGCCTTGGTTAGACCTTGAAAAAATATTCTTTAAAAAATCCACGCCTTGGTTAGACCTTGAAAAAATATTCTTTAAAAAATCCACGCCTTGGTTAGACCTTGAAAAAATATTCTTTAAAAAATCCACGCCTTGGTTAGACCTTGAAAAAATATTCTTTAAAAAATCCACGCCTTGGTTAGACCTTGAAAAATATTCTTTAAAAAATCCACGCCTTAGTTATACCTTGAAAAAATATTCTTTAAAAAATCCACGCCTTGGTTAGACCTTGAAAAAATATTCCTTTAAAAATCCACGCCTTGGTTAGACCTTGAAAAAATATTCCTTTAAAAATCCACGCCTTGGTTAGACCTTGAAAAAATATTCTTTAAAAAATCCACGCCTTAGTTATACCTTGAAAAAATATTCTTTAAAAAATCCTCGCCTTGGTTAGACCTTGAAAAAATATTCTTTAAAAAATCCACGCCTTAGTTATACCTTGAAAAAATATTCTTTAAAAAATCCACGCCTTGGTTAGACCTTGAAAAAATATTCTTTAAAAAATCCACGCCTTGGTTAGACCTTGAAAAAATATTCTTTAAAAAATCCACGCCTTGGTTAGACCTTGAAAAAATATTCTTTAAAAAATCCACGCCTTGGTTAGACCTTGAAAAAATATTCTTTAAAAAATCCACGCCCTAGTTAGATCTTGAAAAAATATTCTTTAAAAAATCCAAGCCTTGGTTAGACCTTGAAAAAATATTCTTTAAAAAATCCACGCCTTGGTTAGACCTTGAAAAAATATTCTTTAAAAAATCCACGCCTTGGTTAGACCTTGAAAAAATATTCTTTAAAAAATCCACGCCTTGGTTAGACATTGAAAAAAGTTTCTTTAAAAAAATGCAAGCCCTTGAAAAAATTCTTTAAACAATTTACGCATTAATTGCGAAAAATATTATTTCCTTATAGTAGATGATATAATATATTATTTTCAAAATTCACTTTTTTAATGTCCTTGAAAAAATATTTTTTAAGGCGTAAAAACTTTTTAATTTGAGGCAATTTTTAAATCGTTCAATTCGCATTATCGCCATATGATTATTATGGCGATTTACGCATTAATTGCGAAAAATAGTATTTTCTTATAGTAGTTGGTATAAAATAGTATTTTCAAAATCCACATTTTTAATGTCCTTGAAAAAATATTCTTTAAGGCGTAAAAACTATTTAATTTGATGCAATTTTTAATTAAACCGTTCAATTCGCATTATCGCCATATCTGTTATTATTATGGCCACAATATTTATTGAACTTAAAAGCATACCAATAAATATTTTGTTTAAAGAAAACAGAACGAAAACAATAGTTTCTTTTACCACACTCCAAGTAAATACTCAAAAAAGCCATTGCACTTTTCCACAGCTGTCTTAAATTTTTAACAAAAGTTTTTCCGTTCAACAATTTATTATGACGTGAAAAAACAATCTTCTGGAGCCAGCTACTGTGGCACATGCTTGAAGTAATGCTATTTTTTTGCAAATACCAAACACACACATACACACGGTTGCACTTACCATACATATCGACAGCTATGCAATTTCGTTCGTTTGTTGGTTCGTTCCTTGTGAATTATAAAATATGATATTAAAATAAAGGAACGAAGTGAAGTGCTGCATTTCGCTGCAGTAAAGGAAGTATTGAAACGTTGCAAAGTTTCCAATGTGCAAAGAACGTATCAGCCAACGATCGATTTATGAAACCCTCGACAACAGACAGGAACAAAGGTACCAAACAAGTAACCGGCTGAGTGCATGATGGACGGACGGACGGGCGAACGGACGGTCATGTACACACCCAAACACACTTTACTCCAGATATTCTTGTTTGCATCAAAATACCGGAGGCTGGCTTTTTTCACAACTAACCAACAGTTTTACATACTGCAATTCGAGAGCACTTTCGTGGTAGTAAAATTGCAACAGAAAAACCGGGGCGGGAATGAAGCAAAAAAAGAAGAAGAAAAATGAAAAACATGAAAACAATAACAATATCGGCAACAACAGAACAATATCATCAGAACACTCGCTCACTTATATTTTACCTTCCTACATAAACTGAAATATTGGTGGCAGTCAGGCAGGCAGGATGATGATGTCTTGGGTGGGTTGTAAGAAGGCTCCGGTGGTCTGCTATTTCGTTGGTTACTACGATATTACTTGTTTTTTCCTCAACCAACAATAAAAATAATAACATACATAACAACAAGAACTATCAATAGGACAGTGGAACAATGGCGTATATTTTTGAAGGACTACTAAAGATTTTTCTTCAAGGATTATTTGAGGGCCCATTAAAGCGCGGATTTTTAAATTATTTTTTTTAAGACGGATTTTTTAAAGAATATTTTTCAAGGACTACCAAAGGCGTGGATGTTTTAAAGAATATTTTTTCAAGGACTAACAATGGTGAGTTTTTAAAGAATATTTGTTCAAAGACTAACAGGCGTGGATTTTTTAAAGAATATTTTTTCAAGGGCTAACACAATCGTGGATTTTTTTAAAGAATATTTCTTCATGGTGCGTGTTTTTTTAAAGAATTTTTTTTTCAAGGACTAACAAGGGCGTGCATTTTTTAAAGAATATTTCTTCATGGTGCGTGTTTTTTTAAAGAATTTTTTTTTTTCAAGGACTAACAAGGGCGTGCATTTTTTAAAGAATATTTTTTCAAGGACTAACAAAGACGTGGATTTTTTAAAAAATGTTTTTGCAAAGTCTAACAAAGGCATGGATTTGTTAAAGAATATTTTTTCAAGGTCTACCCAGGGTGAAAGAATATTTTTGAAAAACTAAGACAGGCTTGGGGTTTTGATTATATTTTTACAAAGACTTAGACTTGAAGGCTTGGATTTTTTAAAACATATTTTTTTTCAATACCAACAAAATATTTTTTAAAGAATATTGTTTCAAGGACCAACCAAGGCGTGGATTTTTATACCCTTCACCACACTGTGGTACAGGGTCTTATGTCTTTGTGCATATGTTTGTAACAGGCAAAAGGAAACGAGATAGACACATGGTTTCTTTTGAGAATATGCATAGAATCACTTTCTAAGTCGATTTATACTTGTCCGTCCGTCCGTCTGTCCATGTTAAATTGTAAACAAAGTACATGTCGCATTTATGATCCGACTTGGATGAAAATTGGCATAGGTCACTTGTTCTATTGAAATTGGGAAAAATCGGTTCAGATTTAGATATAGCTCCCATATATATTTTCGTCCGATTTAATGTAAATGGTGCACCGAAGTCCCTATATATCTTTCGATTAGCATGAAATTTGGCATAGAGTACTGAATTAGATCCAGAATGATGTGTGAGATGTGCAGAAGTTTCGAGAAAACCTGTTCAGATTTAGATTAACTCCGATATATAATTTTGTCCGATTTAAGGTAAATGGTGCACCAAAGTCCCTATATATCCTTCGATTTGCACGAAATTTGACATAGAGTACTGCATTAGGTTCAGAATGATGTGTGCTAAGTTTCGTGAAATTCGGTTCAGATTTAGATATAGCTTGAATATATATTTTCGACCGATTTAATTTGAATTGTGTACTAAAGACCCAAAGATTGGCCGATCAGCATACAATTTTGTACAATGTACTATTAATATAACCTTTCGTGTGTCAAGTTTTCTTGAAATTGGTTCAGATTTACATACAGCTTCTATATATACATTCGTCCGATTTTAAGTAAATGGTGCACAAAAGGCCCATACCTAGGCTGATTGACAAAACGTACTGAAATTAATAAATATTAATATCTAGCAAGTTTCTTTGAAATCGGTTCAGATTTAGATATCGAATAGCTTTCATATATAATTTCGACCTATTCATGTTGACTGTACACTAAATAATCAATGGGTGCCTGAATGATACATTTTAAACAGTGAAGCATACCAAATAGCGTGTGTAAAGTTTGCTTTAAATCTATTTACAAAGTATGGAATAGGTTGCAGAATGGCTTTAGTGTTGGAATTGATGTTAGTCGGTTTACTTATAGATAAAGATCGCATATTTAAGTTTGTTCAATTTCATGTCAATGTTCCTTTGAAAAGGCGACGTCTGTTAGGATACATATGTAGAATATACTCAAAGTGATGAAGGGTATCATATAGTCGGTCCAGTCCGACTTTACTACATTCCTTAGTGGTTAAATGTATTTTTAAGGACTATCGCAAGCGTGGATTTTTTAAAGAATATTTTTAAGGACTTTCACAGGCGTGGATTTTTTAAAGAATATTTTAAGAACTATCGCAGGCGTGGATTTTTGTCAGGGTATTATAGCTTTGTTTTGTAAAGAATTTATTTTTTAGCTGAGTCGATCAAGGACTTAACACACGAAATTTTGCATGTGGATTTTTTTTGGAAAAGATCGGTTATTTTTTGAAATGGACCAACAACATTTTGGCCGCAATTATGGCCCAAACATTTTTTGCGTGGAGAAGGGGATAAAGAATATTTTTTGATAAAGACTAACACAGGCGTGGATTTTTGTGTGAAAAATGAATATTTTTTCAAGCGACTATTTACACTGAAGGAAATAGACAAGTTTAAAAATATTTTTAAATTGATACTAACACATTGCCGTGAGGTTTTTTTTTAAGTATGGAGTTTTAAATATTTAAAAGGACTTTACTTACATTCCTTATAGTGGTTAAGTGTATTTTTAAGGACTATCGCAAAATGCGTGGATTTTTTAAAGAATATTTTTAAGGATTTTCACAGGCGTGGATTTTTTAAAGAATATTTTAAGAACTAACACAGGCGTGGATTTTTTAAAGAATATTTTTTCAAGGCCTAACACAGGCGTGGATTTTTTAAAGAATATTTTTTCAAGGACTAACACAGGCGTGGATTTTTAAAGAATATTTTTTCAAGGACTAACACAGGCGTCATTTAAAAATATTTTTTCAAAGACTAACACAGGCGTGAAATTTTTTTTAAGAATATTTTTAAAAGGACTAACACAGTAGTGGATTTTTAAAGGATATTAAGTTTTTTGATGAACAGACTATATTTTGGCCAATTTCCAAAGTCAATGGATTACATGGTTTGCCACTGTACCCTGTCATCCATATAACCAAACAGCCAATTGTTGTTCTACAAGCATAAGTATTGTTTAAGGGGCGACATTCAGTGACTGTAGGCAGCTGATTGCGTAGATGGCATCCATCCGGACAAACATGAAATATGACAGTAAAGAGAGCACAAACATAAAAGAAATCCCCACATTACAAGCGACAAACACTGGCAGACGGACAGACAGGCAGCAAACATTCCAAATCGAGTCATTCCTCCAGCCTGTTCTGAATAAGATAACAACAACAACAAGAGATGCACCAGCAACACCAACACACATGTTGAAACAATGCAGAACAAAAGGATGACACTGCTCAACAAAGATCGAGTTTTCCTTTGTGGTGGCAAAGTCCACAATATATTGACTGAAAAAGGGTTTTTTTCGTTCTATGGGTCCTCTATCGTTGTATGTCGCCCTGGCGGACATAAGGGGGGTTTCTGTTCAGGTTGGGTAATGTGATGTTTATACTGAGCGACGACAATGCGGACAATAACAACAACAACAAATACTTGTTTGATTGCGCAAAAGGAAAACATGAGATAAGCTGGATGCGCAGCAGCCTCTGGTTTGTGTCGTCCCTGTTGGTACAGAATCGCAGTCTCCTGTTGCAATGTCAGTGGCAAAAGAATAAAGCACGAAGATGTATGATGATGACATTGTTGGCGACACGACAGGGTACGGAAAATACGGTTTCATGTGAAATGTCAAGGGATGTGCGGAATGAGATTCTTAGGAACATAAATTTACAGAAATGAACGAAGATTTCTGAAAACAAAGGAGTGGATTTTTTAAAGAATATATTTTTTTTCAAGGCCTGAAACAAGAGTCGATTTTTTAAACAAAATTTTTTCAAAAGGCGTCGATTTTTAAAGAATATTTTTTCAAGGACTGTCACAGGCTTGGATTTTTTTAAAAAAATATTTTTCAAGGTTTAACACAGGCATGGATTTCTTAAAGAATATTTTTTCAAGGACTAACAAAGGCGTGGATTTTTTATAGAATGTTTTCTGAAGGCCTAACAAAGGAGTGGATTTTTAAAGGATATTTTTTCAACGACTATCACTGGCGTGGATATTTTAAAGGATATTTTTTCAACGACTATCACTGGCGCGGATATTTTAAAGGACATTTTTTCAACAACTATCACTGGCGTGGATATTTTAAAGGATATTTTTTCAACGACTATCACTGGCGCGGATATTTTAAAGGATATCCTTTCAACGTCTATCACTGGCGCGGATATTTTTAAGGATATTTTTTTCAACGACTATCACATATTTTTCAACGTTTTTGCAAAATAGTCAGGCTGAATCCCAGTTTGTTGTTTTTATAAATAGCTTCTGGGGAGAATATCGCAATAAAAAACTAAGGGAACTGATGAGGATCAGTGGCGAGATCCGAAACTATAGTCTTCCCTGCCTTAACAATGCCATACATTCCCCACTAATAAATAATTGATTTTTATAAAAACAACAAACTGGGATTCAGCATGACTATTTTGCAAAAACAAAATACAAATGGTATCCCAATTAACCCGTCAACACTACTTTTTCAACCTTCATTTTGTTAATGAAGACTTTTTCAAGATCATTTAACACCAGTAAGGAAAGTAGTAAAGTCGGACGGCGCCGACTATGTGATACCCTTCACCACTTTGGATATATTCAACAGTAAAATGAAATTAGATCCATAAACAAGTCATTCTGCAACCGATACAAAATTTTTCATTTGGTCAGATATAGAAGCTATATCTAAATCTGAACCGATTTCAGGAAACTTAACACCCATCATTGTAGACCTAGTTCATTACGCTGTGCCAAATTTCATGCAAATCGAAAGATATATAGGGACTTTGGAGGACCATTTACATTAAATCAGACGAAAATATATATGGGAGCTATATCTAAATCTGAACCGGTTTACAAGAAACTTAACACACACCCTTCTAACCCTAATTCATTACGCTGTGCCAAATTTCGTGCAAATCGAAAGGTATATAGGGATATATAGGGACTTTGGTGCATCACTTACATTAAATCGGACGAAAATATATATGGGAGCTATATCTAAATCTGAACCGGTTTTCAAGAAACTTAATACACATCATTCTAGACTTAATTCATTACGCTGTGCCAAATTTCGTGCAAATCGAGAGATATATAGGGACTTTGGTGCACCATTTACATTAAATCCGACAAAAACCAGTAAGGAAAGTAGTAAAGTCGGACGGGGCCGACTATATGATACCCTTCACCACTATGGGTATATTAAACAAGACTATTAACATGAAATTGGATGAAATAAAATATGTGATATTTATCTAAATGTGAATCTACCCAGATCTATGCATAAAACATGCAAATCGACTTCAATCAAATATAAATAGGCCATCCGTTGGGCTATGTCTGTACTTCTACAAAACGCAACTACGTAATTCTATGCTCAATTTTGTAAGTTGTGCAAAATTTGATGCCAATCTGACTAACA
>NW_026886820.1:0-8186 GCF_032173495.1 Musca vetustissima | reverse complement strand
TATTTTTTTCAAGGGACTATAAGAGGCGTGGATTTTTTAAAGAATATTTTTTTCAAGGGACTATAAGAGGCGTGGATTTTTTAAAGAATATTTTTTCAAGGGACTATAAGAGGCGTGGATTTTTTAAAGAATATTTTTTCAAGGGACAATAAGAGGCGTGGATTTTTTAAAGAATATTTTTTCAAGGTACTATAAAGGCGTGGATTTTTTAAAGAATATTTTTTCAAGGGACTATAAGAGGCGTGGATTTTTTAAAGAATATTTTTTTCAAGGGACTATAAGAGGCGTGGATTTTTTAAAGAATATTTTTTTCAAGGGACTATAAGAGGCGTGGATTTTTTAAAGAATATTTTTTCAAGGGACTATAAGAGGCGTGGATTTTTTAAAGAATATTTTTTCAAGGGACTATAAGAGGCGTGGATTTTTTAAAGAATATTTTTTCAAGGGACTATAAGAGGCGTGGATTTTTTAAAGAATATTTTTTCAAGGGACTATAAGAGGCGTGGATTTTTTAAAGAATATTTTTTCAAGGGACTATAAGAAGCGTGGATTTTTTAAAGAATATTTTTTCAAGGGCCTTGAAGAGGCCTGGATTTTTTAAAGAATATTTTTTCAAGGGCCTTGAAGAGGCCTGGATTTTTTAAAGAATATTTTTTCAAGGGACTATAAGAGGCGTGGATTTTTTAAAGAATATTTTTCAAGGGACTATAAGAGGCGTGGATTTTTTAAAGAATATTTTTTCAGGGGACTAGAGGAGGGGACTTATAAGATGCGTGCCTTTTTTAAAGAATATTTTTCAAGGTACTATAAGAGGCGTGGATTTTTTAAAGAATATTTTTTCAAGGGACTAGAGGAGGGGACTTATAAGATGCGTGCCTTTTTTAAAGAATATTTTTTCAAGGGACTAGAGGAGGGGACTTATAAGATGCGTGCCTTTTTTAAAGAATATTTTTTCAAGGGGGGCTATAAGAGACGTGGAGTTTTTAAAGAATATTTTTTCAAGGTCTAATAGACTCTCAGAAATCCCTTCCAAAATGTCTCCGATTAATAGAAGATTTTTTTACCTTTTCAATTACTTACCGAAAATGCCGTTCAATATTTACAAATAAATGAAAAACATTACAATCGTTATTTTTTTGTTTGTACACTTAAAACTCAGTTGTTTTTTTTTTATTTCATGATGATGATTTTCTCATCCTCATCTTCTGCTTCTTACGATTTTTTTGTTCGGTGTTTTTTTCATTTTCTTATTTTTTTCATGTCTTAACTAAATTGTCTAGATTTTCTTCTCAAATATCCTTAAACATAAATATTTTTAGTTTTTCTTTTACTTTACTTAATAAATAGTTTTCATGTGTGTGTGTATACTTTTTTGTATGGGTATATTTGTGTGTGTGTGTTTGTTCACTAACATGTACTTTCTGGTATACTTCCTCTTTTTCTGTAGGTTTTTTTTTGGATATCTCTTACTTGTGCAAATCGTATTTCCAAAAAAAAGAAAGAAATGTGAATTCTTTTTTCAAAAAAGTCTGTAGCTAGGAAGGAGGTGGAGCACAGAGGAGAGGAAACTTTAAAATCTTCTTCGACGGAAGACGGATGAAGTTTCGGAAATAATTTACTAAAAAGTCTCCCATCTAGCAACACAGCTGCGGGCAGAGGACACGTTTACTTACATCAACTGAACACACTCACACATGTGAATTACATACGTACACACATGCCAGCCCTTCCGAACATTTGCACAATTTTGTTAGGATTATTCGAAGGAAATTGTTTAAAAAGAAATTCCAAAATAAACGAAGAAAAGAGTTTCTTATCTTAGCTAAAAAGTTTTTTCTTCGTTTTTCTTTTTTTCTTTAACAAAAATTCCATTAAGTATTTCTGTTGTTGTAGCACTGCAGGGAGTTAGGGAATAGTTTTGGATCATGATGATGATACGTACGTCCGTACTTAAGAGTACTTACGTGGCATGATGTTGCAGTTCTGTGGCTTAATAATCAAAAAAAAGTTAAAAGTGTTTAAAAAAATGTTTGGTTGTTGTTCGAATTTTTTCGAAGATATTAAGAAGTGAAGGGGAATTGTTGGGGAAGTGCCCTTATCAATATTAATCCTGGTCGAAGGAAACTCATGTGGAACTATATATGGATGAAGGTAAAGCATTCAGAAAGCCATGGTTTACAGGAAATAGAAATATCTTTAAGGTAGACAACGTTTCAGAAGCCTTCCAAGGTCCGAAAATATCTGAGAGGTCTTTAAAATCGAAATTTCTGCAAAGGTATTTTTTTCAGGACTATATAAGACATGGATTTTGAAAGGAATATTTTTCAAGAGAATATAGGAAGCGCGAATCCTAAACAAATATTTTTTAGGAACTATATGGTCGTGGAAGAACAGAAGACTTGAGTAGGCAAAAGATCTTCAGAACATCCTCTATGGTATTTTATGGACAGAAAAAAATTGTTAGAGGTTTCTGAGGACAGAAGAAACTCTGAGGGGGTTTTCTATAGATAGTTGAAGGTCTATAGGTCTATAAGTTCTCTTTCGAAAGGTTCCTACAGAGATTTCTATAGACAGAAGACCCTAAGAGATCTTTGAGAACTTAAATAGGCAAAAGATCATCTAAGGCAAAAGAAATTTATAGAGGTTTCTGAAGACAGAAGAAACTCAGGTTTCTTTCTGACACGTGCATGTCAGTTGTCTTCTATAGAAGAATATCCATTTATAGAAGACCCTCGCAGATTTCTTTTCGACGGTGGTCTTTTATACAGACAGAAGATGATTGGAGATCTTCGATTGACAGGATAACCGCATAAATCTTCAATATACTCCCTTAGAGGTCTTCTTCTGCCCATAAAAGACCTTAGATCTTCTATGGGAGAAGAAATTATTAGAATTTGACAAGGACAAACTCAGATGGGTTTCTATAGACACGTAAAAGAAGATCCATGTATTGAAGACTCTAATAGATCTCTTATAGACGGAAGGCCCTCGGAGACATTTTATAGACAGTAGATCCTTGCAGACCTTCAATAGATAGGATATCTTATTAAATCTTCTTTACATAGAAGAATTCTTTCTCCGAAGTCTTCTCCAGACATTAGACCTTCATCTACAATGGCAGAAGATCCTCAGAAGTCTTTAATAAACAGATAACCCTTTAGAGGCTTCTCCTTAAAATTTTCATAGACAGAATACACTCAGATGGACAAAAGAATGATTTCCGTAGAAGAAACTCAGGGAGATTTCAGCATCTAGAGAACATCAATAGGGTTTCTGTAGAATAAAACAAACTCCAGAGGACACCCATAGGACTATTGTAGATAGGGTAATAATAGAGATCTTCTATAGAAGAAAAGAACATACCCTCAAAGGTTAGAGATCAATGGGACTTTGATAGACTGAAGATCCTCAGAGGCAATATATTGGGTGAAAATCGATAGACAGAAAAAGCTCATAGATTTTCTTTAAATGGAATACCTCTTCAGAGGCTTGACAGAAATCCTTCAGATGTATAATGTTGAAAGAAGTCATTCGGAAATCTTCTGTTGAGAAATACACTCACATTTCAGAGCGCTTCTAAAGAGGCATTATATTAATAGAAGATCTTCAGAGGCTTGACAGAAATCCTTCAGATGTATAATATTGAAAGAAGACATTCGGAAATCATCTTATCAAGAGACCTATTATCCTCCAGAGAGTATAATATAATATATCTAGAAATTCAAAGTTTATTAGGGTACTTCAGAGCGTATACTTCAGATATGTACTTATACGCCACAGTGGCATTATGAAGTCTTCTGCTGAGAGAGCCACTCAGAGGTCTTCTATACACAGAATATTTTAAAAGGGCTTCTATTAATGGAAGACACTCAAATGTTTTTTTTCTCTTGATAAAAAAATCTCAAAGGCTAACAGAAAAACGTTGGAGGGCTTTAACAGATGAATTCTAATGAAAATAAGTCACCAAAGGTATTCAGAGGTCTTTTATAGACAGAATATATTGTGTGAATATCGATAGACAGAATAAGCTCATAGATTTTCTTTAAGCAGAATATCTCTTCAGAGGATTTATCTAAACAGAAGTTTTTAGAAGTATAATACTGAGAGAAGACCTTCAGAAGACTTCTGTTGAGAGATACACTCAAATTTGTTCGTTAGACTGAATAGCTTCAGAGGGCTTCTACAGAGGCATTCTATTAATAGAAGACCCTTAACAAGAGGCATATTGCTCTTCAGAGAGTATTATAGATATCCATTCAAACAATACATTCAAAATTTATTAGGGTACTTCAGAGCGTATTTTTCAGATACGTACTTATACGCCGCAGTGGCTTTATGTTGAAAGTCTTCTGTTGAGAGAAACACTCAGACGTCTTCTATACACAGAATATTTTAAAAGGGCTTTTACCGAAGCATTCTATTAGTGGAAGACCCTCAATTTTTTTTTCTCTTGATAAAAAAGTCTCAGAGGCTAACAGAAAAACGTTGTAGACAGATGCATTCTAATGAAAATAAGCCACCAAAGATATTCAGAGGTCTTTAATAGACAGAATATAATGTGTGAATATCGATAGACAGTATAAGCTCATAGATTTTCTTTAGGCAGAATATCTCTTCAGAGGATTTATCTAAACAGAAGTTTTTAGAAGTATAATACTGAGAGAAGACCTTCAGAAGACTTCTGTTGAGAGATACACTCTAATTTGTTCTATAGACCGAATAGCTTCAGAGGGCTTCTACAGAGGCATTCTATCAATAGAAGACCCTTAACAAGAGGCATATTGGTCTTCAGAGAGTACAATAGATTTCTATTAAAATAATACATTCTATAAATTCAAAGTTTATTATGGTACATCAGAGCGTATACTTCAGATACGTACTTATACGCCACAGTGGCTTTATGAACTTTTCTGTTGAGAGGTCTCCACTCAGAGATCTTCTATAGACAGAATATTTTAAAATGGCTTCTACAGATACATTCTATTAATTGAAGACCCCTTAATATCTTCTTTCTCTTGATAAAAGAGTCTCAGAGGCTAACAGAAAAATGTTGAAGGGCTTCAACAGATGAATTCTAATGAAAATAAGCCGTCAAAGGTATTCAGAGGTCTTTTATAGACAGAAAGTATTGTGTGAATATCGATAGACAGAAGACCTTCAGAAGTCTTTTGACGAGAAATACACTCTGTAGAGGGCTTCTACAGAGGCATGATATTAATAGAAGACCATTAACAAGGGGTCTATTGCCCTTCAGAAAGTATAATAGATTTCCCTTCAAGCAATGCATTCTAGAAATTCAAAGGTTATTAAGATACTTCGGTGCGTATACTTCAGATACGTACTTATACGCCACATTGGCTTTATGAAGTCTTTTGTTGAGAGGTCTCCACTCAGAGGTCTTCTATTAATGGAAGAACCTTAAAAATCTTCTTTCTCTTGATAAAAGAGTCTCAGAAGCTATGAATGCACAAAATATCTTTCAGAGGCCAAAGGTATTCTATAGAGAATTTTTTTCATATGCTTTTAATACAGAAAATGCTTTCTGAAGCATGTATCGATTAAAGACTCTTATGGGGCTTCTAATGTGGAATTTTACAGCCGTAATATTTTCCAAAGTTTGCATTTTAATATATTTCAATCGAATATTCAGGTTTCATCAATCATCAATAGAAATATGGTTCTTCGGAGCGTATACTTAACATACGTAATTATACGCCACAATGGCTTTTTGAACTTTCAGAAATCTTCTATAGGAAAACTTCTTCTATATATGACAAACTTTTCAAGAAGAGTCGGAGTACAAAGTACGATCAAAAGTTTTGCATAGATAGAAGACTGCCTTCCATGGATAGAAAAGCTTTTAAAGAGAAAAATTGTTATGTAGGTAAATAATTATTAATTCCTATCAGTTTCTTCCCAGCATTCCCTTTAATTGTTATCCTTCATTTTAATACCACTATTTCTTTCTTTCTTATTTACGGTATATACCCAAAAATATCCGTTATTTATTTTTTTCATTCTATTTTTTTCATCTTCTTAATTGTTAATATTTGTAGTGGAATTGATTGTCAATTTGTAGAAAAAAATAAAATAAAAAATAAAGAAACATGTTTAAACGTAACATTGCTACACATACATATATGTATGTGTACCAAAGGGTGGAGTTAATGAGAGTGTTATCAACAGGTTTAGATATAAATATATTTATTTCTTAATTTATTTACTACTTTTTTTATAGAGGGGTGACAATTATCATTGGTTTGTTGTGTTAGTAACTTATTTTATAATCAAATTTTTTCGCCTTGTTTTTGTTTAATTCTTTTATTAATCCTATTTACATTTAAAAATATTTAACTACATTTATTGAATTCAGGATTTTTTAATTTTTTTTTTATTTTTTGTTTTTGCAAACTTAATGGGTATTGCTTTTTCTGGATTTTTTTTGGAAAAACATTTTTTTAAATATTTCAATATTGTTTTTTTGTTGTTGTTATATTGTATTATTGCATATTGGTATTCGACAGGAAGCTGTATGTTGTGATTTGTTCTATTGGGAATAATTGTAGTGATTTTTTATGGATGAAAAACAAACTGGATTTTATATTTATAATATTTGAAAATTATTGATAGTAATTCTTGTCTTAAACATAGTCATTAATAACAATAGATTAGGGCGTATACTTGTTATGTGTAATCATACGCTACCTCGTCTGGAATTTCAAACTACACGAAGATACTTCTGAGTGTATACTTCATGAGACAAATTGTTCTGAGAACAAATTAGCTAATTTATTTTCCTTATCATCAAAGAATTGAGAGAATTTTGTTTTGTGAAAAATTTACGGGATGAATGTATATGTCAGTGTCTCCGTATTGAAATACAATTCAAATAAAATATTATCGCCAAAATTTTTCAAGTATATGATGAGGATAATTCTAAACTATACTTCTGATGTGCCGTTATACGTCAGAATATCTTGATGTCTTCTATGGCACACAGACATTCAGAAGTCTTCTATACATGAAAAAACCCGTCAAGATTTTCTATACAGAGATCTTCTATAGATAAAATACCCCTCAAGGGTTTTGTGTAGACTGAAAGACCTCGACAGAGACCTTCTTTTGACAGAAGATTATTAAAGTTTCCTATAGTTAAAAAAATTGACGGAGGGCACATATGGACAGAACACCCTTTTGAAGGCTAGAAAATACCCTGTGGATAGAACACCTTTCGGAGAGCTTCTACTGTGATCCTCTATAAATGTATGGTCCTACACTGCAGAGGATCCTCAAACGAATTCTATGAAATATTAAATATCTGTAATAAAATACCAGTGAAGAAAAAATACATTCTCGACTAGAAGCTTGGCGCTTATGTGCGTACTTCTGGGCATATACCTATGATATGTAGTTATAGGCCACAATGTCTTGGCCATTTAGACCTTCCAAATCTTCAATTCTAAGGGAAACCTTCACGGATTTCAATACAGAAGCGCCTCAGAGATCCTCTACAGACAAAACAACCACAAAACTCTTCTTTATACAGAAAATCATCTGAGATTTACGACGATAACGATCCGTCAGAGGTCTTACATAGAGTGATGTATTGCCTTGTTAGACCTTCAAAACTCTTCTATTTTAAGGAAAACCTTCACGGATTTCAATACAGAAGCGCCTCAGAGATTCTCTGCATACAAAACATCCAGAAAGGCTCTTCTATATGCAGCAAATATTTAAAAAATCCACGCCTTCTTTAAAAAATCCACGCCTTGGGAAGGCTTTGAAAAAATATTCTTTAAAAAATCCACGCCTTGGGAAGGCTTTGAAAAAATATTCTTTAAAAAATCCACGCCTTGGGAAGGCTTTGAAAAAATATTCTTTAAAAAATCCACGCCTTGGGAAGGCTTTGAAAAAATATTCTTTAAAAAATCCACGCCTTGGGAAGGCTTTGAAAAAATATTCTTTAAAAAATCCACGCCTTGGGAAGGCTTTGAAAAAATATTCTTTAAAAAATCCACGCCTTCTTTAAAAAATCCACGCCTTGGGAAGGCTTTGAAAAAATATTCTTTAAAAAATCCACGCCTTGGGAAGGCTTTGAAAAAATATTCTTTAAAAAATCCACGCCTTGGGAAGGCTTTGAAAAAATATTCTTTAAAAAATCCACGCCTTATGGTAGCCTTGAAAAA
>NW_026886819.1:0-8285 GCF_032173495.1 Musca vetustissima | reverse complement strand
GGCCTAAATGCTGGTTATAGTTTATATATAGTTCATTATCGAACCTTACGTTCTAGTTTTTTATCTCGATATCCTCCGCAAGTTAAATGATTACAACAGAGTCTTAGAACCAAACCCAAAACGCGGAACAAATCAGATAACGATTTTAATATAAACAAGGTGGTTATATTGGGACGACCCCAAAAAGGATGCGAATATTAATAATTTTTGCTAGGGAGATTTGTTACCATATGCGCCTCCAGAGGAGGTATCCTTGAAAAACTTGTTGGTGGAGGAATATTGTTTGGATTATTCCCATTGTTTGGTACATACCGCTCTTTTCTCAATTGTGTCTTAGCCACAGTCTCATATTAAGCTGCAGAACTGCATTTCGAGTTATTTTCAGAAGAGTACTCAAAATCTGTCCCGAAAAAATTATCTCTAAGTTGTCTTATTCACAAAACTGCCCCTCACTAGATGGTGTAATAATTCTCGCAGTTTTTACATCCTAGTAAAAATTTTACCCCGAGCTATTTATATCCTTCCTTATTTCATTTCTCCCACTGTAAATGTCCTTTTCACATTTAGTTCATGAGACTCTTTTAACGTTTGCATGTTTCCCCAAAAACCATTCAAAACATATCCTTACATAGCCTTCTAGCCCATATAGGAAAGCGTGACTTCAAACTAGAAATACTGACAAAAAAACTCTCTCACATCGAAAACAAAAACAACAACAAATTTGTTCTAAAAAAATATTTATATTTTTGTGTGAACATTCTATTTTTTAATGGCTTATCACACTAAAATAATCCAACCAAATAAAAATCCTTAATACAGGATACAGCACCCAGGACAGCGAAATAACAAAAAAGAAAAAGAACAACAACAATGACTTCGACGACAACAGCAACAACAACACCTCATAAGCATAGTTGGGTGCAAATAGGCGATGAACAAGCTAAGCAAACAGTCACCTCCCGGAAATTATTTCCCAAAACAAAAAAATAACAAACGAATGTGCATCACCCAAAAAAAGGACACAGTTACCAAAAAACGAAAAACGGCATACCTCAATAACGATGATTAATGATTGTGGTAAATTGATAACAACAACAAAATAACGAAAAAACCCGACAACATGTTTAAGGATAGCACACGGTCACCGAAAAAACAACGCTTTCGATTATTATCGACAGTTCATTAATACGAAATTTTTGGCAGCAAAATTTCACCTAAATAGGGGCGTTTCCCATGCAACAGCAGGATAAGGACACAAGTCTGTAAACTTAACCTCCCTGCACCCAACTATGATGTGGTGTGATGTGATCGATTCATTTGAATTGTGTTTGACATTTATGCCCAGCCAGCCAGCCAACCAGTCTAAAGGTTCAGGTATAACCATAGGCAACGTCATCTGAACGTAAGGCAACTTTATCTGCCTAAATAAAATGTCACCCTTAGCTTCCGGTTGCCAGCCGTTATGACTGGATGTATGCTTGAATGACGGTCTGACAGCAAGTTCGTTTATCTCCCTATCTCTCCCCTAACCCATCTTCCGCGATATTGCCAGCGAAGTGGTACGCGGTGCTAAGGCAGCTCCTAAACAAACTGTTTATAACGTGTTGACAATTCTCTTCCGTTCACGCTTTTCATCATTGTCATAAACATTAAAAAATTTATTTATTTTCTCAATGCATGCCCTGCTGATGTTGCAGTTTACCTTTAATCAGGTAATTGGAAGATTGAGACGCCGAACGAACATTCGGAGGGAAAAATGGTTTTTAATGAGCAACAATTTTTTATTTACGTATTTCGTTGTGTTGGCCTTTTTTCAAATAGGGAAAATGATGTTTTTTTTTTTGAAATGTTGTTACCCTCATAATGAAGAATTATGAAGCGAAAATATTCACATTTTCATTTTATAAAGACATCAAGGGTTCGTAAACGAATTCATCATTTACTGTCAAATCGATCATTTGAATCGAAGTTGTAAATGATGAAGCATTGAAGTTTATTAAATGTCCGTTTGACGGGAAATCAGGTGACAATCTGACTTCTGATGAACTTGGGAAGGATTAAGGAATACATTATATTGTAATAAGGATATCCAGAACGATGAACGACAGAGAGAGTATACTATGAAAGATGGAGAAATAAGGAAATGTAAATTGCATAAGGAATGTTAATTATTATTTGAATGAATATTCCCTGAAATTTATTATTTGAATGATACCCATTATATTTACTACATGGTCTGAAAGGTGCGATGTGAGCAAATTGGACCGCTTTGTTTAAAAAATGTTTTTGTTAATAGTCGGTTATCACGGCATAATTTTTCAACTAATATGGACATATTTCGACGAGTTCACAAACCACTCCATACCGTTTTTATACCCTTCACCACACTGTGGTACAGGGTATTATGTCTTTGTGCATATGTTTGTAACAGGCAAAAGGAAACCAGATAGACACATGGTTCCTTTTGAGAATATGCATAGAATCACTCTCTGAGTCGATTTATGCATGTCCGTCCGTCTGTAGATGTTAAATTGTAAACAAAGTACAGGTCGCATTTATGATCCGATTTGAATGTAATTTGGCACAACTCACTTATTTGGCCCAAGGACCAACCATATTGAAATTGGTGAAAATCGGTTCAGATTTAGATATAGCTACCATATATATTTTCGTCCGATATAGGCACCAAAGTACCTATATATCTTTCGATTTGCACGAAATTTGTCATAGCGTACTGAATTAGGTCCAAAATGATGTGTGCTACGTTTCGTGAAAATCGGTTCAGATTTAGATATAGCTCCCATATATATTTTCGTCCGATTTAAGGTAAACGTGGCACTAAAGTAACTATATATCTTTCGATTTGCACGAAATTTGGCTTAGGGTACTGAATTAGGTCCAGAATAATGTGTGCTAAGTTTCGTGGAAATCGGTTCAGATTTAGATATAGCTCCCATATATATTTTTTCCGATTTAAGATATATAGGGGCACCAAAGTCCCTATATATATTTCGATTTGCACGAAATTTGACATAGGGTACTGAATTAGGTCCAGAATGATGTGTGAAAAACGGTTGAGATTTAAATATAGCTCCCATATATATTTTCGTCCGATTTAAGGTATATGGTATGCCAAAGTCCCTATATATCTTCCGATTTGCACGAAATTTGGCATAGCATACTGAGTTGCGTCTAGAATGATGTGTGTGAAAGTTCTTGAGAATCGGTTCAGATTTGGATATAGATCCCATATGTATTTTCGACCGATTTAATGTAAACGGTTCGCCAAAGTCCCTATATATCTTTCGATTTTCATGAAATTTGTCATAGCGTACTGAATTAAGTCTAGAATGATGTGTATAAAATTTCTTGAAAATCGGTTCAGATTTAGATATAGCTCTCATATATATGTTCGTCCGATTTGTATTAGGACCCAAAATATGGCCATTAGGAACAAAACCTGCTGAAATTAGGACAACCTAAACTGTGACAAGTTTCGTTGAAATCGCTTCATATTTGGATATAGCTTCCATATCTTTTTTCATCCGATTTTAAGTAAATGGTGCACCAAACTCCTCATGTTTGTAATATTGACATGAAATTGTGTACAACGTACACAATTGAGCATTTTGATATTTGCTTAAAATCGATTTACATAATTTTGTTCCATTGTAACTAACGAATGACATGTTTATGGATTGGTCTAAGTCGGTTCACATTTAGATAAAGGTCACATTTTTTAGTTCATCCAATTTCATGTTAACGGCCTTCTGCTAGGATGCATTCGTTTAATATACCCATAGTGGTGAAGGGTATCATATAGTCGGCCCCGTCCGACTTTACTACTTTCCTTACTGGTTATACCTATCACCGTAAGTCACATCTTGACATGATCAGAATAGAATTCTAGGTCGATTTAGCAATGACAGTCTAATCGTCTGTTGAGATCATGAAGGGATCGTAAAAATTAAAATGAGCTGTGAAATTTTCACAGACATTGATAGTACTTCTAGGATGTTTGGTATTGCAACGGGGTATATCGGTTCAAGTTTTGGAAAATTCAAAAGTCGGACAGAGGCGACCCTTCACCACTTTGGGTACCTATAAGATATGCTCATATGTACACTATCCTGTAGATAAAATAGACATATCATCTTTGGAAGATCATTGAAATGGAATCAGCCGAAATTTATTATTTGATGCTCAATTTACATGAACTCAGACGAATATAATTTACAAAATCCAATACACGTTATTCTAGGTTCATTAATTCTTTTCGTCGTAATCGGACAAACTTTAGTTAGTTGGTACATCATTTCGGATGAAAAAATATATGGAAGCTATATCTAAACCTGAACCGATTTTAATCCAATAAGCTATGTAATATTTAATGTAAAGCGTGCACCATTTGCATAAAATTGGACAAATATATATTTACATCTGAAATGATTGAGCACCAGTCATTCTAGACTTAATTCAACATTAAAAAGAAAATATCGGGTAAATCGAATCGGATCTATGGTGCACCATTTGGATAAAATGAGACTAAAGTGTATATGGGAGCTATATATAAATCTAAACCGATTACAAATTTTACGGACGTCAACCTTTTGTAATTTCAATGGGACAAACATTGACAGTAAGGTTATCGATTTACATAAAATCGGACGAAACTATATATGGGAGCTATATATAAATCTTAACCGATTCCAACAAAACATCAGGACCGAATCCATTACTCCACGCAATATGTTGTCTCAATCGGACAAATATTTACATAAAATGGGGAAAATATATGTGGGAGCTATATCCAAATCTGAACAGATTTCAACAAAACTTCGCATAAATCTTCATGGACCTATTTCAGTATGCTGTGCAAAATGTTGTCTCAATCGGGAAAAAACTTGGCAGTTTGATGCACCATTTACATAAAATCGGACCAATCGGTATATGGCAGCTACCTCTAAATCTGAACGTATTTTCTCCAATTTCAAAAGGGTCCTTGGGCCTAATAAGTGGTCATCTAACTCAGATCATAAATGCCACCTGTACTGCCTTTACAATTTAATATGGACAGACGGACGGATACTAAGCATATTCTCAAAAGTAACTATGGGTATATATCCTTTTCTTTCGCCTGTTACAAACATATGCACAACGATATAATATCCTGTATCACAGCGTGGTGAAGGGTAGAATTAAATTGACTTTTAGTTAATAACCAGTGAGCGGAGCAATATAATCGGACGGGTCGAGCATGTGATACCCTATCACAGAACTCTTACATTCTGGGGATCCATATTCAGGACCTAGGTAAGTGGTTGTGATATTTACACCCACTTGACCAATTAGAGGTCAACAGCTGCACTTTCTTACACTGACGTAATTTCCGAATCATGTTTTCCGGAGCGAACATTTACGCCAAAAGATACAAATTTTTTGTTCTACACACAAAAGTCGTGGTGTTTTGACTGGCTAAATATTGACCGATCTTTATGAAAACAGCCATTCGGCCAGATATGTTCGACTTATAATAGTGTTCGGCTTATAACAGGGGAATGAAAGCGACCAGAAAATCAGAAATAAATAAAGTTTTCGTTTTATTTCATTCCCTAAATATTGTCTGATAGTGTGGTAATTGTATTACCAAACAATATCAGAATAAGTAGACCCCTGTAAATATTTACAGTATAACCCCCACATCCGAGAACAAACTTTCTAATTTTTTACACAAAAGTCTTGATCCATTTGACCCACTAAATATTCATCAACACAGTCAGGCTTATTATTTGGCTATATACACCTTGTCAATTTCATGATGTCAGGGTCATAATTTAGCCTTTATAGTTCTTCATCAATTTCATCCGATAAATAATAACCGATCATTACCAAAAACAAAAGGTGTCTTCTATGGCCAGAACCGGCTCTGCTAGTGGATATATGATGATCGATATATTAAAAGGTGGGTCTAGGACTAATATTTCATGGCGTTACAAACTCTTGGGACCACAAAGCTATAATACTCTTCCAACATAGTTATGTAGTGTATAAATTTGTTGATGTTAGGAAGATATAGTTCACATTAAAAAAAAATACTGTAATTTGGTATAACGGAATTGTTTGCAAGTTTTTCAACATAATTGGCTGCAATTGAGTATTTCGGATTCCTATTATGTAGGCAATATACGTAGCAAAAATTATTAATTAAGGTATGCCAGAGTTTCGATACTGGTTGGTGCAGTTTTAGGTGTAACATAACCGAACCGGATTTATTAAAATTTTAATGCTAGCTTACGATAGTCGGTGTTTTGAAGTTTGTGTCCATGTTTTCTATTGATTTGATTATTTTATGACATCATAGTCTATATTAATTTTGGTCCTATTTGGTATTGCTCCGGTACACCACTATTACCCTTTGAGTATTTTGGACACGGTTTCCAAGCGAACTGGTCTCCCAAAGTTACCAATATCGGTCCATGGTTAAATATAATTTAATATTTTAGAAGAAATGTTGTATTTTTGGTCAAATTAATTATAAACGCGATTTATTAAATACCAAATAAAAAGCCATATCTTTTATTACGCATAAAGAATCGCCTATCAAACAATTATAACTGCGTTTCATTATCAATACCATATTCAATTATTGGTAATGTTCACACATCTTTATCGGTCTTTTGATAATATTTCCATTTAATTTTTCCAAATGATTAGAATTTTTCTTTGCCATAAATAGACAAACATGCCAAATATTATTTGATAAATATCACATTTATCAAACAAAGGACATAAATAGAGGTGTTAATCACACAAAACACACACACATAAGAATAATACGTCGCCACACAGGCATCCCAGTCAGACTGCCAACGTCCATGAGAATTTCTATTAGCCAGAGGGCAACAAAAATTGTTAGACGTTCTTGCCACAAACGCAGCTTTATTAACCAAAGTAAATAGACAGACTCAATACGCAATGGGAACACACACTGGCTCACTCACACATTTTTGTTTTAATTCAATCTCCTAGCATTTAGCATTTTTCCATGTGGACCCCCTCACTGCTCCCACAGAAAACTACGATTCGTAAACACATACTATATTTACCAACATTTACATTCATGCGTACATACGCGTGTATTCTACTCGTATTTATACGAGCTTTCATTTTGGTTAACCATTGCCGCCTATCCAGTCATTTAACCATAAAAATCTTAAATCTCTCATATTTCCATCAACAATATTTCGGCGATTAACTATAACGCCCAAATCCAGCTTAGACGCAAAACAATTTGTTTTTATAGACGAAAAATTTGGATGTGCCATGGACGACTATGTCGCAGGAATGAAATAAAATCACAGCTAGAAAGATGAGAATTTTGTTTTGTTTTGTTTGTTTGTAACGCACAACAGTCCAAAGCAAATGCTTTCAGACTATAGAGGGGGTATTGTGGAATAATGATGAAATTTATGATTGAATATGAGGTTGGTATGAAAAATTTGAAATAGGGGTTTCAAGAAAACATGGAAACCAAACACTATATGATTCACTTTTCATACGCTGAACTTTGAGAGTAATAATATGTAAAAATGTAATGTCGTTTCTAACCCACGCGGTACTATGCTATAGATGGCGTAGTTAAAAAGTGGAGATAAAATAAAATATACTAGGAATTACCTAAGATCTGAAAATACCGAAAAGTGAAATGCACTGTTAAATAAAGCCTTATAATATAAATAATTTTAATTATATTTGCTACCTAATGAGATTTTCAAATATCAACGTAACTTCACTACGGGTCACAAACATGCTCAAAATACCCTAGGGACCAATATTCTTAATTTTTGGTAGAGGGAATGCAAAATAACAGATTGCAGCCAAATTGATGAGATTAAGTGCCCAATATACCGAAAACATTGTCATATGACTAATAGTAATACTCTTAAGGTGTATTCCCAATATTGGATATTTTGGAGATTTAGAGCACTTCTTTCTAACGAATAGGCTGTAAGATTTACACATATCTGCCATATATTGTGTCGTCCGATTTTAGGTAAATGGTGCACCAAAGACCCGAAGTTAGGCCGATTGGCAGAAATTTTGGACAGCGTACTGAATTTAGTATAACCTAACCTGTGGCAAGTTTAGTTGAAATCAGTTCAGATTTTGATATAGCTTTCATATATATATTCGTCCGATATTAAGTAAATGGTGCATCAAACTCCTCATGTTTGTAAGATTGACAAGAAATTTTGAACATGCTACAAAATTGACCACAGAATTGC
>NW_026886818.1:0-8354 GCF_032173495.1 Musca vetustissima | reverse complement strand
CCCATCAACATAACGATCACCCTGTTCAGTGCCATCGTAGGTTTTATCCGATAAATGGACTTCCATGCCACGTTGTACGCCCTTGGGTATGCTATAGGAAACAATGCCCTCTGAAAAATACAAAAAACAACAAAAACATTAATACAAATTAATTACAATGGAAATTACGTACTTCGAGATATATATAAATATTCATTTCAGAACAAATTTAAAATAATTTAATACAGGAAATCTATTAAATAAATACAACGCCATCAACTTCTTCACAATCCAATTCCCACGGGCAAATAGAAATGATAAGGGTTCCGTTAGGGATTATACTGGCCGCCTGCGTGGGAATGGGCCCAACCCTAGATAACAACGAAATTCTTATACGTCCACCTAACAGGAACCTCTATAGCGCCATAGATTTCATTCGGATCGATGTCTGCATGGTCAAATATGCCCTACATTTTCTGGAGAGGAGCCAACATGTAATATGATCGTAAAGCTATTTCTGTAATACAATGAGGAAATCCACTCCATCCTTAGGAGGAAACACCTGCCCCCTGAAGCTGCGTGATGAAGGAATCCTTTACGACGAAGATGACCGCTTGGTATATTACCATTGGCGTCTCCTTTGTTGTAAGCCATGCGGCATAGGAGAGTGTGTATTTATAGTTTAAATTGTATACTGTAGCCATTTAGTATGCTGTATTATTTGACGCTACTTCCTAAATAAATGGCAATATTGAAACCAGTAAGGAAAAAAGTAAAGTCGGTCGGGGCCGACTATATGATACCCTTCACCACTTTGGGTATATTCAACAGATGAATGCTATCAGACGTCGAATTCTGCAACCTATACTATTTTTTTTAATTTGTTCAGATATATGGTTGCTTCTTACAATGGGACAAAATGACCAAAACTCGGGAGAAAATATATATAGAAGCTCTATCCAAATCTGAACCGATATCAAAACTTTCCAAATTTCAAAACTTTAGTACGTTGTGCAAAATTTTTGTCACTTTTGTGTAAAATCAGACGAAAATATCTATGTAGAAACTATATCAAAATCTGAACCGATTTCAATGAGAATGGCAGAGGTTTACTTACATTAACTACCGTTTATTTTACAAAATTGTGTGGCAATCGGACAAACTTTGGGTCTTTAGTGCACAATTTACATAAAATCGGAAGAAAAAATAAATAGGAGCTATATATAAATCTGAACCGATTTTCAGGAAACTTTACACACATCATTCCAGACTCATTTCAGTACACTATGCCAAATTTTGTGCAAATCGAAATATGTATAGAGACTTTGGTACACCATCTACATTAAATAGGACGAAAATTTATATAGGAGCTATATGTCACTCTAAACCGATTTTCACGAAACTTAACGTGCACCATTCTAGACTTAATTAAGTACTCTATACCAAATTTCGTGCAAAACGAAAGATATATAGGGACTTTGGTACACCATTTCGGGCAAATCAAAAGATATATAGGGACTTTGGTACACCATTTACCTTAAATCGGACGAAGATATATATGGGGCTATATCTAAATCTGAACCGATTTTCAGGAAACTCAACACACATCATTCTAGACCTAATTCATTACGCTATGCCAAATTTCGTGCAAATCGAAAGATATATAGGGACTTTGGTACACTATTTACCTTAAATCGGACGAAAATATATATGGGAGCTATATCTAAATCTGAACCGATTTTCAGGAAACTTAACACACATCATTCTAGACCTAATACATTTCGCTATGCCAAATTTCGTGCTAATCTAAAGATATATAGGACCATTGGTACACCATTTACCTTAAATCGGGCGAAGATATATATGGGAGCTATATCTAAATCTGGACCGATTTTTCCCAATTTCAATAGGGTTCGTCCTTGGGCCAATTAAGCTATCTGTGCCAAATTTCATTCAAATCGGATCATAAATGCGACCTGTACTTTGTTAACAAAAATACATGGACGGACGGACAGACGGACGGATAGACGGACATGCATAAATCGACTCAGAAAGTGATTCTATGCATATTCTCAAAAGGAACCATGGGTCTATTTCGATTATTTTTGCCTGTTACAAACATATGCACATATGCACAAGTTTTCCGGAATTCGCAATTAATTGCATTTTAAACAATTCATCCACAATTATAATATTACACCTTCAAAGTGACTATGCTGTTAATAAAACCACCTCCACTATATATGGAAATACCCATATATACAATAGACTTCTTTTAACGCGTTCTTAGCTAAATGAAAAGTCTTTAAGAAAATAGAAACATTTCGAAAAAAGAAGAAGAAAAACAAGAATTCCATTTAGTTAACGACATCTTTCCTCACCAATCATCGTCATCACCTTACCTCTTGCACTGATGAACCAGTAAATATTCATAAGTATGTCGTTTACAATTCTTCTACATAGTAATTTCTTGTTTGTTGTTATTAACGCCATTGACTGCAAAATTGCCGATCCGATGCAGAGCTGAAAGAAAATGAGTTTAAACTTGTAACAATTTTTCTTGCCAATACCACTTTCATTAGAACGGCAGCGGTGTAACGACGAGGAAACATGTTCAGAATAATCAATGGATATTTCTTCGGCTGCATCTATTGAAGCGCACTCTCATTATCACCATTAGCACACAACAATGACACACATTGTCATTAAAGCCAATTCGAAAAAAATCGCCATGTCTGGCTGTCATGCAACAATACTGGCAAAAACACCGAGATAGAGAGGAAAAAACATATATCTATCCATATGCTAACTAACTACTATTGGCCAATACATGGTGGACAACACCATAATCTTTGTTCGCATGTATCAGGAGATGACAACTAGTTCTACAATACATTTCTAAGACTACTATTTTTGCATAAAATTGAAACTTCTGGAAATGAAAAAAAAAAAAAAAAATAATTGAAGTTGTGGCCACAGAAAAAAATACTCTCACAGCAATTTGAGAACATTTGCAAGATTATTAGAGTCTCAATTGCTGTCAATTAAATGTTGATGGAATGATTGGCTATACAGGATATTTTCAATGAATGTTTACAATGTTTCTAAGGTGGGATGTCGATTTCCTGTCAACTTGTAATAAGAAAGTATATTATATTTATAAGAATTGAGTAGACATAGATATTTTCTATACATGGATAGAGGAAATATAACCAGAGATTAACCCTAAATTAAACATAGGAAAGCCGCAAAATAGGTTGTCCTTATTTTTTACTTATGTTATATTAACACACCCCAAAAATCGTTCTTCTATAGCATTCTGTGTTAAATCTAGAACAGTCTTCCCAATAAACCAATCAATATATTCAAGGTACTCGGGTATTGGTAAAAGAGCTCAGGTGAGTCATTCAAGTCGTAAACTATAGATTTGAATTACAGCCATATCTGGATATGGTGACCCCCAACACGACGCAGTACTCAAATCAGTGGAAACCCGGTAAAGGCAATATATAAGCGTAACAATTCGCGAATTCCTTCAACGTTCACTTTAGTTCAAAATTTCATATTAGCTAAATATGGTAGCATTGAAGCTCTTCAGCTTATCTGTCGTGGTTCACATTTTACTTTCGGCCCAAATGCGCCTAACTGTTATTATCGATGTAATACTGCACCACACAACTAGTGTAAAACCTTGACAAAACTATCAATGCTTGGACTAGATTTAATGAGGAATGCTTCCTTAAATATAATATGAGTAGAAGTTTAAGTTTAAAAAAACTATGTTTTATTTTTATATTTGTAAACATGTTAAATTCGTATATGTTTATTTAAAAAAAATAAATAATATTATTTTTAGAAAGAATATTTATTATGTTATCAGTATTCACTTCAGATTATGCATAGACAAAAGAGCTAATGAAGAATAGTGTGGGGTGGTTACATGTTTACTCGACGTAGGGTGTAATAACTTCTTTCAGCTGATACTGTGGTTCCCGGTAGAAATTTATTAAATCAAAATGTTGGATTGTTCCAACATTCTGCGTTTTAAAACATGGTCTGTAGTAAGTCTGTCTTCAAGCTCCTGGGAATGGTTGCTATAGACCACGGTATTAGCCTTTTTGTATTCTATTGAGCTACTCAAAATTACAGGCAATTGGGTTGGAAAATGTGTCCAAAATACCGAATACTAGGGGAACACCATTATATGATGGCTACCCTGAAACTTGGATCAGAATTAACTATACAACTATGTTTTAAGGGTATTATAGATTTGTGCAGCCCTGAAATGAAATTTGGCATAGGTCTCTTATTTGATCCAAGGTCGAACCCTATTGAAATTGGAAAAAATCGGTTCAGATTTAGATATAGCTCCCATATATATTTTAGGCCGATTTTATGTAAATGGTGTACCAAAGTCCCTATGTATCTTTCGATTTGCACGAAATTTAAAACAGCGTACCGAATTAGGTCTAGAATGATGTGTGTTAAGTTTCCTGAAAATCGATCCAGATTTAGATATAGCTCCCATATATATATTCTTCCGATTTTATGTAAATGGTGCACCAAAGTCCCTATATATTTTCGAATTGCATGAAATTTGGCACAGCGTACTGAATTAGGTCTAGACTGATGTGTGTTAAGTTTCCTGAAAATCGGTCCAGATTTAGATATAGCTCCCATATATATTTTCGTCCGATTTAATGTAAATGGTAAACCATAGTCCCTATATAGCTTTCGATTTGCACGAAATTTGGAACAGCGTACCGAATTAGGTCTAGAATGATGTGTGTTAAGTTTCCTGAAAATCGATCCAGATTTAGATATAGCTCCCATATATATATTCTTCCGATTTTATGTAAATGGTGCACCAAAGTCCCTATATATTTTTGAATTGCATGAAATTTGGCACAGCGTACTGAATTAGGTCTGGAATGATGTGTGTTAAGTTTCCAGAAAATCGGTCCACAGTTAGATATAGCTTCCATATATATTTTCTTCCGATTTTATGTAAATGGTGCACCGAAGTCCCTATATATCTTTCGATTTGCACGAAATTTGGCACAGCGTAATGAATTAGGCCTAGAATGATGTGCGCTGAGTTTCATGAAAATCGGTCAAGATTTAGATATAGCTCCCATATATATATTCGTCCGATTTTATGTAAATGGTGTACCAATGTCCCTGTAGATCTCTCGATTTGCACGAAATTTGGCATAGCGTAATGAATTAGGTCTAGAATGATGTGTGTTAAGTTTCCTGAAACTCGGTTTAGATTTAGATATAGCTCCCATATATATTTTCTTCCGATTTAATTTAAATGGTGCACCAAAGTCGCTATATATCTTTCGATTTGCACGAAATTTGGCATAGCGTAATGAATTATGTCTAGAATGATGTGTGTTAAGTTTTCTTAAAATCGGTCCAGATTTAGATATAGCTCCCATATATATTTTCGTCCGATTTTAGGTAAATGGTGCATCAAAGTCCCAGAAAATCATCCGATTTGGAGAAAATCGGTTCAGATTTAGATATAGCTCCCATATATAGTTTCGTCCGATTTTATGTAAATGGTGAAACGAAGTCCCTGAAAATCTTTAGATTTGCACGAATTTTGCCGTAGCGTACTGAACTAAGTCTGGAATGATGTGTGCTAAGTTTCGTGAAAATCGGTTCAGATTTAGATATAGCTCCCATATACAGTTTCCTACGATTTTATGTAAATGGTGTACCGAAGTCCCTAAAAATCTTTAGATTTGCACGAATTTTGGCATAGCGTTAACTGTAGAATGACGTGTGCTAAATTTCGTGAAAATTGGTTCAGATTTACATACACCTCCCATATATATTTATTTTAAATGGTATTCTAAAGATCCATAGCAAGGCCATTAGAAACAACGTCCTGAAGTTAATATAAAATAATCTCTGACAAGTTTCCTTTAAATCGTTTCAGATAGAGATATAGCATAATTGTACACCAAATAATCAATGGGTGTCTGATTGAGATTAAATTTTAAATAGTGCAGCAAACCGAATAGCGTGCGTCAAGTTTGCTTTAAATCAATTTACAAAATTTAGCATAGGTTACAGAATGACATGTTTAGAGATTGATGTTAGTCGGTTTAGATATAGATAAAGATCACATATTTAAGTTCGTTCAATTTAATGTCAATTTTCCTTCGAAAAGGCGACGTCTTATGTAGAATATACCCAAAGTGGTGAAGGGTATCATATAATCGGCCCAGTCCGACTTTACTACTTCCCTTACTGGTTTTTGGTATGGATATGTGTTATACCATGAGAATCCAAAATGCAAAATAACAGTCAGTTCGGTTGGAAAACGTGTCCAAAATCACAAAAATATCGAATATTGAGAGGTACCGTTATATGGGGGCTACCCTGATTTGGTCAGTATTAACAATTTTTGGTACGGCGAATCCCATTGCATAATGGTGGGAATGCAACATCCCCGGTTTTCCTTTTCAGTGCAAATTCGATAATGTAGCTCATCTCGAAAAAGAAATAAATAAAAACATATGAATGTTACTTCACCCTAAAAAGGCATAAAAGTCAAAAATCATCACAATTTTCATTGTTGCCGTAATTTTATATTTTGGGTTCTCTTCGGATAACTTCCTATTAATATAAAATTTAAAGTAAATAAAATTTTCTGAAATTGTGTATTTTGGGCTATAAAATTCTCTTGAAAAAAATTAGCGGTATAGGAAGACCTTTTTTGTATGCCCGGTACCTTGGAAGTTATGATAGTATAGGTCTTCAAATAAAAGTTTCTGAAATTTTGTATTGTTTGTGCTTTTTGGGCTATAAAATCCTCTTGGAAAAAAATAGCGGCATAGGAAGACCTATCTTGTATGCCCGGTACATTGGAAGTCAAGGCAGTATAGGTCATAGGTCATCAACATTGCCTGCAAATTTATGTTTTCTGATATCATTGGAAAATATTGTTGGCACACTCATTTGTTATATGCCCAATATAAATATCTCGGACGTTTTTTATTATATCATGTGTTTGGGACATACTTAATTTTTTTATAGTTTCATGTGGATTTGGAAACAATATTTCAAATTACTTTCAGTATATAGTATTCGCCTCGGCCGAATTTAAAGCATTGCAAAGTCTCCGTTTTTCATTCAAAATTGTTCTTAATTATTTCGATTTCCCCACAATTTTCTAGAAGTATTTACTTAATTTTTCATTCAATTTTTATAACTGTTTCTTAATATCTCTACATAATTTACTATGCAGATTCGAGATAAGGAAATGACCCCGTTCTCGACCAACTAAATACATTCGTAATTAAATAGTTTCCCCCACCGTAGCATAACAACCCAAAGAAATTTATTAAAACGTCCATTAAAGTCAAGAATATTTTTGAGGCTGGTTTGCATTCCAAAATGTCATCGAAAGAAGACCGCGGACACAAAACACGGGGCAACGGCAAAAACACACCGGGTAGGTAAAGTACATAAATAATCAAAAGACTTAAGACACAAACACAATGTGGTTAATAAGCAAAAAATGTCGACAAAAGCACAATTCCCTGCGCATAGACAACGGATAGCCAAACGGCAAAAATTTTTGCGGAATGTAATGACCACAACGACAATGGCCGGTATGTTAACGTAATGACCAAAAGCGCAAACCCAGCAAGGCGCAGCACAACTGAATTTATCAATCAAACGGTCAATATTTATGACATAAGTCAACAAATATTACATTATCGATGACATTCGCCGCCAAATAGCAACAACAGCACAGGGGGCAATGCAGAAAGAAAACTACATAATGTTGCCTACCATCATACCACACCATGAACCGATCCGAACCAAGTGCATGAAAGAATAAATGTGATGGACAGACTAATGCCCCAGTGTAGCAGCCAAGGCGGACAGCTAGTCTGCCGCTAGACCATGCCAACCAATCATGCAACAGTACTTTTACCATAAATGCCTCAATGTTTTAACACATTTCTTTTTGTGGCACTTTGTGTCTTGTCTGTGGTCTTACTTTCTGCCGCTGCTGCTGTCGTCCATCTCAAATGATGTGTCGCGTTGTTCAGTTTTTTTGTTTTGTTTGTTTGTTTTTTAAGCTCTTGAATAACACTCACCAATATTGTTTTTCTATGTTACTTCCTTTTTGGTTTGCTTTATTTTTGTTTTTATTTCTATTTTCTGGAAATTAAATTCAGACACTGGAATTGAATGTTTGGAACTGTGTTTAATGGGCGGAATATTCAAAAGCCATTAGGCGGTAGTTAATAACTTGTTAAGCCAGGACCTTGAACATTGCTCAGGGATCGGAGCCAGAGTCTAGCAATTTTATTGTCCATCACGTTTATCTTCCGATTTGATATTGG
>NW_026886817.1:0-83400 GCF_032173495.1 Musca vetustissima | reverse complement strand
TTTTTATTTCAAAAAAGATTTTATTTTATATGGAAAAACATGAATACACCCGACTCTCACTATGAAAATGTAAGTGTAAAGAATACACCTCAAATGGGTGTAAAGTGTGTTACAGACAGAGCTCCGAAATGCTCGCTCGAATTCGAGTAAAGAGTGAAACTCGCTCGAATTCGAGCGGGAGTACTCCTGCGAGTAGAAAAAGTAAATATAGTATACTCTATTTTTCTCTGCCACTCAAATAAGAGCGCAAGTGCTTTGCTCGTTTTCGAGTGGGAGTGAAATAAGCTCGAAATCGAGCAGATTACACTCTTGCCGAGTACTCTTTTATATTTATTTATTTTTTTTGTTTGTGATACCGTTGTTTACTTGATGTTGTTTGTGTGCATTGTTTGTTTGTTTTGTGATGTTTGGTTTGCAGTACTGCTGGGAAAGCATGCATCAACAAGCTCGTTTTCTGCGTTCTCTTTATGTAAGTCATTTCATATAAGATTTTTATTTGTACCTCACATGTGTAAACATTTTCAATAAACAAACGAAAATAAAATGTAACAAAATAATCAATGTCCTTTTATGTTTTTTGAACATGATCTATCTCCCCACAGCACACAAAAGATCAACATCAAAAAAAATTTTGCTACTACACACAAACAAATAACCAAACAACCAAATTTATTTGTCCACTCGATTTCACTCTTAGAGTGAACTCTTACTCTTTTTCGAACATTTTGACTCACACTCTTTTTCTTCAACAAGCAGTACACGCGAGCACTCCCAAACAAAATAAAAGAGTGGAGAGTATACTCCCTAAAAAACTCGTACTCTTTACTTACTCCCACTCGGGAGTATTTTTCACTCGCGAGTAAAATCGAGCAAATCGGAGCTCTGGTTACAGAACACCTCGGCGTGTGTTCGATACACTTCTGCCGTTGAAGTGAATGTCAGAACATGCCCGATAAGTTCCGTTCCCGAACCTAAAAGAAATCTACTAATTTTACAAGTTTTGCAACTGTTTACCCGATAATGATTCCTGAACCCACAAAACTGGTAAAAGTTAAAGAGAACACAAAACAAAAATGGCGTTCTCTTTGTAAACTTTTTACTCGAAAAATGTGTCCGAGTAAAAATGGTAAACAGGAATGCCAATTCCTGATTGGCTGTTAAGGGGGACACACATACGAGGATTCACGCCTGGCATGTTAAGTTGGCTTTGTATGAAATGCCAATTTATAAAGGAATAACAGATTCAAACTTGAATTTAGACGCCGTTCTCCTTTATTCTTTTACAATAAAAGAAAACAACTTATGGTGCTTTTACACGATATGTATTTTGACATAATTGACATATTGATTTTGAAGTATTGCCATATAATTTTGACATATTTACTAGATTTGCGTTTCCGAACTTTACTACTACTCTGAGTGTGATTTTGAAAGG
Organism: Musca vetustissima; assembly: GCF_032173495.1. Taxonomy (NCBI): domain Eukaryota; kingdom Metazoa; phylum Arthropoda; class Insecta; order Diptera; family Muscidae; genus Musca; species Musca vetustissima. Next base: position 81,965 of record NW_026886817.1, on the reverse strand, counting down.
CTTCCCTTTTGCTAGCTTTGCTATTAAAAAAGTACTGGGACAGATCAATAATTATCATGATGCAATAATAAGATGATGTATCAAAACAAAAACCTTTGTTTTTGTCTCGACCTTCTGTCAAATTTTCCTTATAATATTTCACATGGTTGGCAGCACTGCACATCGAATTCAAGTAGAAATTGCCCACTTTGAGAGTTAATCAAGACATCGGCTGCGTTAAATGGACTACCTATTTATTGTGCAATGAATAATTACATTAGTTATACATATAACATTATAGTACGTTTACATTGTACCGGATTTCGTTAACATAGTGGGCTTTGACAATTGAATTATATTTATGTCAAATTAATCCTCATTAAGTAGGTTAACCTCGCAAAATGTTCTAATGTAAATGTGTTTTACGTTTTAATTTTTTAAATGTGTATTAATTTGGCTGTTAACACAATTCCAATAATATGCATATACTCAATTCAATCAATAATTTATAATTTTTAGTACTAATCATCATAAATTTAAGCACACATTTATCTGACGGACTATGGGGCGTAGTCAGATACAAAGCTATTCATAAATTATATATACACCCCTTGACTGTGATTCAAGTCCATAGCATGAAATAGTATTTTCAATTTAAAAATGTATATCAGTAGAGCACTTGACGATAAGAAGACATGAAAATTCTCATGGTTTTTTTCTGTCTAACAGGTGTAAGAAAATATTATCAGAAGCTAATATATAAATAGATGACATGTCTTTTGGGGTAATCACAGTAGATTTTTGGTTAGCCGACAATGAAGATTATATGCATTGTTTTCATTGGGCTTTTGGTCGGAGCCTCGGCCGCCTCGATTGATCCAACATGCATGTTAAAGGATATAATTAAATCGGTAAGATTGAATTTAAGAAGGAGTTGTTTTCCTTACAAATTGAAAATTTTAATTGTTTATTTACATAGGACGAACGCATTAGTCGTAATGGTTACCCATCGGAATCCCATTTTGTCACAACTCCTGATGGCTATGTTTTGAACTTATTCCGTATACCCTATTCGAATAAATTGCAAAACAAGGATTCGTATCGCCCGGCCGTTCTGCTGCAACATGGTCTATTCAGTAATTCCGATTGTTGGTTATCTGGTGGCCCCGACAATGCTTTGGCTTATTTGTTGGCCGATGCCGGGTTCGATGTATGGCTAGGAAATGCCCGTGGCAACATTTATTCCCGCCAAAACACTATTATTTCCATAAATAGTCCAAAATTCTGGCATTTTGATTGGCATGAAATCGGTACAATTGATATCCCTACCATGATTGATTACATCCTTGAACAGACCGGACAATCGAAGATCCATTATGCTGGCCACTCTCAAGGTACCACGGTGTACTTTGTCATGATGTCCGAACGCAAAGAATACAATGAGAAAATTAAGTCAGCTCACATGTTGGCTCCATGCGCCTTCTTTGGACATGGCACTTCATTTGTGTACAAAATTTTCCCTCCCTTGGTCGGTACTCCCGGTGGTATATGGAATCAAGTGTTTGCCGATATGGAATTGATGCCACAAAATAATTTAATGAATCGAGCTGGGGATACTGCTTGTGGTTTAGAGCCTTCCTTGAAGTTCTTGTGCAATCACCTGTGGATACTGTTTGCCGGTGATGGTTATCAAAATACCAATTTGACAGCTCTGCAAGAATTAATTGAAACGCATCCTGGTGGTTCATCCAGTAATCAAGGTATTCATTTTATGCAATTGTATCAACATAATGTTGGTCGTTTCTGTCAAATGGATTATGGTGAAAAGAAAAATCAAAAGATTTATGGCCAACCCACCCCGCCGGATTATAATTTGCATAATATTGTGGCGCCCACATATTTGTATTCTAGCTACAATGATGGCCTTTGCGATTCCAAAGATGTTGATACATTAGTTTCGAACTTTAAGAATTTGGCTGGAGATTATCGTGTACCCGAAAAATCTTTCAATCATCTGGACTTTATTGTCGCCAAGAATATGCGGGAATTGGTGAATGAACCGGTTATGAGAAATATTCTTAAGCACGAAGAAGATTTGTATTGAATTTTGACAATAAAGTTAATGAGGCAATGAATTATTAATCTTTTTTGTTTTGTTTATATTTTAATATTTAACAGTGACTCCTCCTTTTGGTCCAAGTTCTATCTGACATAAAATTGACAAACCCATGTATTCGCATGTAGACACAGTGAAGGAATCATCATTATTGGTCTGTTCCCGTACTGCAAGAATCTACTCAATTTTACTATTTTCTTCGATATCATAAAGAAAAAAGTGTTATCGGAGTAAAAAATAGTAGATACTTGCAGTACGGGAACATACCATATATCATTTAAAGAGCGCGTCGACTCGATTTCAAATGTCATCTCCATAGCGTATATGTCACTTTAATCGTGTTCATAAATCCAGAGGATTATATTTGACGTATACGCTATGAAATTCACATTTAAGATCAAGTGGATTTTATAAATCTAAACGCACTTTAATACTAGTCTAAACAGATGGGTGATCTGTTCCAGAAACTCCTACAATGTTCTATTCGATTTTCCATTTATAAAGTTCAATAGTTTTAATCCTTTTGGGGTAAGGGAATAGACAAAGGATTTTATTAAGAAACCAAGACTAATCGCGCATTGAGATGGTGGATTTTTGTTTGATTTATTTTACATTGAACGTGCTTTATGATAAATCTAAATTAAATCGTCCTCAATGAGTATTTATTTGATATTTATGCAATGGAAATGACAATTTAAATCCACATGATTTACTAAATGCAGTTAAATGTAAATGTACTATTAGCGAATGCTGTGTGGGGAAGTGATGGGAAAAAGTCGTCAAGGAAAAGATGTTGTAATGAAGATATATTTATATATACATCTATTGCAGTATGAATTTGACGTACATTGTCATACAATACACGTTAAATATATAATAGGGTATATATATATATATATATATATATATTGTTACGTTCTTGGCTTTTACTGAATCCCCAAATAAAACGCGGGTTCTTTCGGATTACGATTATTACAATGATTTTATTCACACAACTTTACTTTGCACTTTACTTTACTCGACGGTTTCAATTCGCGATCTCATTCACAACTGACTCACTGCCTTTCCATTTCCCCTATTTATATGACCCTCGCTTGTCGCTACAGAAGTTTCTAGACGATCTGGTAACGCCTAGATTACGAACAATCTACCAATGCAACAAAAACACATACAAACTTACATTGAGTAAACAATAACAACAACTCATACAAACTTACATTGAGTAAACAATAACAACAACACATACAAACTTACATTGAGTAAACAATAACAACAACACATATACAGGCGAGGGGGTAACAAAGAAAGAGGAATTAAGCGATCATCAATGATGACGTTTAACAAGAATTGTACGACAATAACAAAATACCCAGTAGTTCGAGTAACTGGTTATGAACTGGTTATTTTACTAATTACCTGTAACTACCACTAGTTACCTCTTCATGCCCTAGACTGGTGAATTTAACATGGGTATGTCATTGGGGAAGTCAATTGTCCCCTGCCTGCGTTACCAGTATACAGTCATTTCGGTAGTAAAAAATGATTGTATATTTGACTAGTTACTTATGTATAGAAAATTAGATTATAAAAAAAATTAGATGTATAACAGTTTGAAAAATTACAATTTATTCTATACAAAAATATTTGTTATAACAGAGTATTGTATACATATATATTGTTTGATTCATCTGAAAGTCCCTAGTTCACGATTCTTTTGTTGGCTAAGTGTTTTTCAAATATGTTTCCCCGGCTAAATAGATTTATCTGAAATAGACGATTTAGAAACAGTTTAAGTTAGAAGTCCTACTTAAAGCTTTTTTTGTTATATAAAACTTACATATACAAAATCGGCAGTATACCCCTTGAACATTTACTGATGCGTTGAGCACCTCTATGGAGCGACACCTCTTCGTGTATCGCTATTAAATATTCTCAGAAGGCATGTCAATACTCCTTTAGGAATACATTTAATTTGAAGAATCTGTCAATCTGTGGGGACTTCTGAAATCTGGAAATGGAGCCTGTATAAGGATTACATTGGTCTATATTGTGTTACAAAAAACTTACCTCCGATTTATCATCTGTATTTTATTTGAATATTGAAATTATATTTTTTGCGGAAAACACACTTCTATTCGATTTTGCTTTAAAATTCCGAAAATTTCTAAAATGTCTAAACGGAATGACAAAACAATTGTTCTGTTTTGTTTTGTATTCATACTCGATTCATTACCCTTTGCATTACCAGTAACTACTGAATTAGAATGATATACATAGACAACATTTTCAATCGACAAATAAATCCAACAGTCAATTTTGTGTCCCTTTTTGGGGTATAAAGTAACTAGATCTCCAAGTAACTAGTTATATAACTATATATCAGCAGACAATTGATATTTTTTGAACAACTGGGTAGAAAATGAAAGAGGAAATGGAAGGATGTAGAAAAATCTATACAGTAGTTGTTGTTGTGAAGTTATTCAAATAAACTGCGTAGTACAAATTTACGTTACAATTCAAATTCTTAAATTAACGGACTTCATCTAAATTTATATTCGTAACATTGCCCCCCGCTTAAGCCTGTTCGTCCCGAATAGGCACAGTTCCCGTTCCGTAGGGGGTCAGCCGCTCCAAATGTACAACTTTCATCTTCGACCTGGGACTGTCGCTCCTCTGGATGCGATAAACGACTTCATTTATTTTCGTGACAATCTTGTAGGGTCCTTCCCAGTGCGTTTGCAATTTGGGGCATAGTCCTTTCTTTCGTTGTGGGTTGAACAATAGTACCAGTTGCCCTTCTCGGAACCCATCGGTATTTGCCGCTCGATCGTACCTTGCCTTCATGCGGTTGCTAACCATTTTTATTCGATGTCGGACTGCGTCGTGGACTTTACTGAAAGAGTTTTGAATGTCTTCATCTTGGTTCACATCATCGTTTGGGGTAGCACCGAATATCAAATCGCCAGGTAGCTTTAATTCATTTCCGAACAGAACTTTGGCTGGGGTCCGGGATGTGGAATCATGAATGGCCGATCTATAAGCCAGTAAAAACTTTGGAATATGCTCATCCCAGTCTCGTTGGCCACTGTCCACCACTTTCCGTAGATGTTCTTCCAGGGTGCGATTGAATCTCTCCACCATGCCATCTGATTGTGGATGTAGGGGTGTCGTTCTGGTTTTCTTGATTCCGTAGGAGTCACACATTTCCTTGAAGATCGCTGATTCAAAATTCCTACCTTGATCGGAATGAACCTCAGATGGAACACCATAGCGACAAATCCAATTTTTGCTGAACACATCCACAATTGTCCTGGCTTCTTGATTTGGGATAGCATAAACCTCTAGCCATTTACTGAAGTAATCCATGACCACTAAGACATACCGGTTCCCAGAGTCGCTTGTTGGGAACGGTCCAGCCACATCCATTGCGATTCTCTCAAAAGGGGCTCCTGAATTATACTGCTGCATGTAGCCTCGACTCTTCCGTGTTGGACCTTTAGCTCTTATGCACCTTTCACAATTGGCGATCCAGTCGGCAATGGATTTTTGACAGCCGACCCAGTAGAATCTCTGCTTTACCTTTTCAGCGGTCTTTGCTATGCCAAGATGTCCTCCACTTGGACCATCGTGAAACTCCGACAAGACATCTCTTATTTTGGAGTCTGGGACGACGATCAAGTTCCGGTGAGATTTACCGTCCTCACTTTCCCATTTGCGATATAAGCAATCATCTATTATCAGTAGACTGTCCCACTGGGCCCAATATGATTTTAAAAGAGGACTTTCGGAGGTAATTTCTTTGCGACTAGGTCGCTTGCCCGCTTCTATGGCCGAAATTATTTTGCCCAGAATGGGATCTCTTCGTTGTTCCGTCGACCAATCTTCACCCGACTCAAACTGCAATAGTCGGACATCAACGATATTCTCTTTATTCTCAGCCTTTGAGCAGTGCCTGCATTCTACTTTGCATGGCCGACGAGACAGGGCATCAGCATTACCGTGTTTTCCGCCTTTTCTGTGCTCGATTCTGAAGTCATAACTCTGGAGCCTCTCGATCCAACGGGCTAGTGACCTTCCGGATTCTTAAACTGCAGCAACCATTGGAGAGCAGCGTGGTCGGTCCTCAGCAGGAAATGCTGGCCATATAGGTATTTGTGGAAGTGTTTAACGCACTCAAGGACAGCAAGCAGCTCTCTCCTCGTCACACAGTAATTCCTCTCAGGTTTCGACAATGTCCGGCTGTAGTACCCGATGACTTTTTCCTGTCCGTCGATTTCCTGGGAAAGGACGCCACCGATGCCGCACGCACTTGCGTCTGTGTCCAGAACAAACTTGCCGCCAGGTATAGGGTATGCCAAAATGGGGGCTCTGCATAGCATGTCTTTGAGCTTTCTGAATGCCTCCTCCTGGTCGTTGCCCCACTGAAACCTCTGGCCTTTTTGCGTCAAGCGGTGTAGACATGCGGCGATGTTGGCAAAATTTTGGACAAATCGACGGTAGTATGTGCAGAGACCCAGAAAGCTTCGCAGCTCATGGAGATTTCGGGGCTGCGGCCAATCTCTGACGGCTTGAATTTTCTCCTTATCCGTCGATATGCCCTCCGGTGTCACGTGGTGCCCCAGGAACTTCACCTCTCGTTGGAAGAGACTGCACTTCTTTGGGTTCAGCTTGAGGCCTGAAGACGAAAGCTGCTGTAGAACATCCTTTAAGTTCTTGATGTGTTCGTCGAAGTTGCGTCCCATGACTATGATGTCATCCAGGTATATGAGGCACGACTTCCACTGCAGCCCTTTTAACACACGCTCCATCAGCCTTTCAAATGTAGCCGGGGCGTTGCAGAGTCCGAAGGGCATGACATTGAACTGCCAGAGACCCCCATTAACGCCAAACGCTGTTTTCTCTTTATCATTCTCGGCGATCTCTACTTGCCAGTACCCACTCTGCAGGTCGAGGGTGGAGAACCATGACGTCCCGACTAATGTGTCCAATGTGTCGTCGATTCTTGGGAGCGGATAGCTGTCTTTCTTGGTGACATCATTCAACTTCCGGTAGTCCACACAAAATCGGGTGCTTCCGTCTTTCTTCTTGACCAATACCACTGGGGAGCACCATGGACTTGACGATGGTTCTATTACACCACTCTTTTCCATTTCACTTATCAGCTTCTGGACCTCGTCTCTTTTCGCCAGGGGAACACTTCTTGGAGGCTGTTTAATGGGTCTCGCTTCTGCTGTATGGATTTCATGCTTCACCACTGATGTTCTTCCCTGGTGCTCTTTTGTCAACGCAAAGGTAGAGGCATATTTCCATAATAGCTGCTTAGCCTTGTTCCTCTCGGAAGGTTATAATTGGTGTGTCCACTCTTTTATGTAGCCGTCGAGGTGCTTCTTCTCCATGGCTGCTGGCTTTTCGGTGCTAGTTTCCAAATTAATTACAGCTTCAGCTGGTGTGCATTGTCCAACATCGGAAAATTGGCAAATTTGCTCTTGCTTGTTTGACAGGTTCAAAACTCTAACAGGAATCAATCCGTCCTTGTTGCTTTTCACCAGGGCATTTGCTATTAGGATGTTATTGTTTATGTTTTCTGCTGGTTCCACCACCCACAACTTCTCGGCTCCACAATCTCCATTCATTGGTACCCATATTATTGCTTCGGCACAGGGCGGTATTATCTCTGGATGGTCCGTAGTCAGACGTCTAATGGGTGTACTTTCGTCGTAGCCCACGTTTAACGGAATTTCGACGTTAGACCAGGTCATCACACGCTCTTTCATATCCAGATTGATACCGAAGGCAATCATAAAATCTGCGCCTATTATCACTTCGTCTACGATATCGGCAACTATAAACTCGTAATTCACCGATTTATTGGCAATAGTTAGTCTCAGGGTAATCTTGCCGTGTACTGCCGCGGGCTCCCCCGTTGCTGTGCGCAGTCTGACTCCATTAAGTTGCGTTATGTTTCCCTTTACCAGATCTGATCTTATGATGGACTTTGATGCGCCAGTATCTAACGTCAGAACTCGCTTGTCACCATTGATGTACCCAGTTGTTGTTAGGTTGTGACTTTTCTGTTGTACTATTGCTATGGAGATTGTGGGGCCATCGTCGATGGGAGCCAGTTCATGCCCCGCTGGACTGGCTCGATTTAGTTTAACGGTGGCTCATTGGTGGACTGTTGAGCCATTCGTCTACCATCTTTCGTTGGGGGTGGTGACGATGACCTGGATCGTTTGCGCTTAGCTCTGCATTCGCGCGCAATATGACCTGCTTTATCACAGTTGTAGCATCTAACCCTGGGCTTAGTCATCCCTACTAACTTTGTTTCTTCTATTACCTGCCTCATGGCGTCCTTGATCGAGTTAACGAGAGATTTGGGTTCGCAACCTTCGGTCTCCAGTTGGCGAATCTTGTGGGTCTGGGGCTTAACAATTATTCTTGCCGTCTCTTGGGCAAGGGAAAACGACACAGTTTCGGCAAACGACGCTTTTGGTGACGCATATGTTGCACATTTAATCTCAGGGTCACGTATGCCATTCACAAAGGTTTCGATTTTCATACGGTCCAGCAATGGGTGATTCTCTCCTGGATACGCCATTAGCACCAAACGTTCCACCTCAGCTGCAAAGTCTTGTAACGTCTCGTTTGCCCTCTGTACTCTTCCCCTTAATTCCATAAGGTAGATGTTTTGTTTATGTTCGCCACCGTACTTACGTTCCAGTGCAACAATAACATCTTCATAGTTGTTTCTAGAAGCGACAGGAATACTCTGTATAACATCAGCAGCACTGCCCTTCAATGCTAGAAGTAGTGCAACCGCTTTGTCGCTGTCGTTCCACGAATTTCTAGAAGCCACTGTCTCGAACTGTAACTTGAAAACATTGAATGATGTAGAGCCGTCGAATACAGGAGGTTTGATTTTTAGTGTGTTATCAGGAACTCGCACCGGACCACCTTTGATTTCCAGTTCCGACATTTTCTTCTCCAGATTCGTAAACCTTTGGTCGTGGGCCAGAAATTTCTCATCCACAGAGAGAATCTTCTCGTCAACCGACTGCACTTTCTTATCCAACTCTTTAATTTGGACCTCCACGGTTTCCACTCTCCTTCCAGTAAATTCTGTAATGTTCTCGAGTTTCTCGTTCATTATTCTCGAATTTTCTTCTAACTTTCTGAAATTCTCTTCGCTCCTTCTGGAATTTTCCTCAAACATTTTTGCCAGCATTTCTCTTAAATCGTCACTCCTGGCAGCTACTGACGAGACTTCCCCACCGTTGGATTCGCCCATTTCCGATAAATCCACTTCATCCTTATTGTCAAACTCGTATGTATCGATGTTCATACCACGGCGCTCGAACTCATCCAACAGACGTTTTTGTAGTTCAGCCTAGTTGCCAGTAGAGGACAATTCCAATTTATTCAGCTCCTTCTTCAAGCCTTCCACTCGTAGATCCTTAAACTTCATCGTAGTATTATCGTAATCCCACTTCTGACACCAATTGTTACGTTCTTGGCTTTTACTGAATCCCCAAATAAAACGCGGGTTCTTTCGGATTACGATTATTACAATGATTTTATTCACACAACTTTACTTTGCACTTTACTTTACTCGACGGTTTCAATTCGCGATCTCATTCACAACTGACTCACTGCCTTTCCATTTCCCCTATTTATATGACCCTCGCTTGTCGCTACAGAAGTTTCTAGACGATCTGGTAACACCTAGATTACGAACAATCTACCAATGCAACAAAAACACATACAAACTTACATTGAGTAAACAATAACAACAACACATACAAACTTACATTGAGTAAACAATAACAACAACACATACAAACTTACATTGAGTAAACAATAACAACAACACATATACAGGCGAGGGGGTAACAAAGAAAGAGGAATTAAGCGATCATCAATGATGACGTTTAACAAGAATTGTACGACAATAACAAAATAGAAAATGAAAGAGGAAATGGAAGGATGTAGAAAAATCTATACAGTAGTTGTTGTTGTGAAGTTATTCAAATAAACTGCGTAGTACAAATTTACGTTACAATTCAAATTCTTAAATTAGCGGACTTCATCTAAATTTATATTCGTAACAATATTTAAACAGTTCTTTAAATTCCACTTTTCTACTCAATTGTACAGTACTAGTTAATTACAATCGTGTGACATGTGGCAACATTATCAACATCAGCTGGACTATGTTCACATAGTTCCATTCAGTGAATATCTCCTCTATTGAACTCGTTTATTCGGCAACAAATTACCAAAGGCTTTCCATTTCTTGGTTTTTAAATAAATTTATAAAAGAGAAATATAACAGAAATGTCCTTATTTGTACGACTAACCACGAACACAATTCGAAACAATGTTGTGTCCATTAGAAACATAACAACAACAATGACCAATAAAGTTAAAGAAAGTAAGTTTGTCATAAAGAGGAATCTCAACAGTTGTGCACCGAGTAGTTTCATAACCTTTAAAACAATTACAATAACATAATTTTTGTAAAAAAATCGGTTTTTTTCAGTACAGCAACGCCAAGAAAACAATTCGCTTATTATTGAAGCTGTAACCAAACCCTCACCTCGTGCTGATAATATGCTTAAAGAAGCCTGCACCGCGAAATTTTGTCCCGAATGTACATTGGGTTTAGATTTGAAACACACTGATGTTTTGATTCTGTCACAGTATGTCCGATCGGATGGCTGTATGCTGCCGAAACGTATTACCGGTCTTTGCTATCGCCAGCAAAAGAAAATTGGCACATTGGTTACAATGGCTCAGAAGGCTGGTCTTATGCCCAATCTAACACCGGCCAATAGCAAAAAGGATCCCAAGAAACGTTTCGGTTGGAAAAAGTTTAACAAATATTTCAATGAAAAAACAATTAAATATTGAGATGGAAAAAGTAGTTAATTAATTTTTGTTAATATAAAAAAACGATATTGTTGAAATAGAAGTATACAGAAAATGTTTCGTATTTTAATGGGAGTGAAGCTAGTTGAAAATTTCGATTTGTCCGGCGTTAAATTGGTAAGTAATGTAACATAAAACAATTCTAAAAAGAGAGTCTATAAATACTTCCCTACAACTTTCGGTCCCTTTTTGTTGTAATATAGCTAAGTAGGCCTTTGCTAATTTTAAGAATATTCATTAGATATCCAGTAGAGTCAACAATGATCTGTTTATTTTCCCCCCTTCATTAAAATGCTCAGTTGAACAATTTTATTTTATTTTGATTCAATACTTCTTAAGCTTTATTGAGAGATTCTTCTCCTTTAGAGAAAAATGTATAATGCGAATTGTAATATATTAAAAGTCTTTAATACTTAGTATGACATTTTAATACACATACAATAATTCTATATATAGGTTTTTATACGCGTAGATTGTAAATTAATTACAATAATAATATTTAAAAAATAATAATACACACAATTCATGGGCGCCGCCATCCTCCAACCCCATTGCAATTTAGAAAAAATTATGATTCATCAGTAAATTGGCATCGGACGTTTTTGTGGCCTTCTCCAGACCATGTATACGTTGCATATGCATTCTCAGTGTTGACCTTTGACTAAATGCTTTCGAACAATGTGTACATTTGAAGGGCGTTGGATCCTGATGGGTCAACATATGCTCCTGGCATGCTGTCTGTTGACGATATGCCTTACCACACAGCTGACAACGGAATGGCTGTTCTTTGGTGTGGGTTCGCTCATGATTGATCAAGTGTATCTTCTGATGGAATGCCTTTGTACAGAAGGAACAGGAAAACCGTTTTTCACCATGTTGCCGGACATGATATTGGAAACGCATCTGAGTGTAATTTTCAAATTGTTGATTACAAATGTGACAAGTGTAGGTCGACTTCAAATGGAAATTCTTAACGTGTCGCTGCAAATGTAATTGACTGCGGAAATATTTTCCACACTCCTCACATTGTGTGGAATCGGGACGATTGTGTTTGAGTTTATGTTGGGCAAGCATAAATGTCGATTTAAAGGTGCTTGTGCAAATATCACACTCAAATGGTTTCTCTTGTGGATGAAAACGCATTATATGGGTCTTCAGTTGTTGGCGACTTGCGCAAGCCTGATGACATATTTTACATGTAAGCCGAGGATTAAAGGTTTTCGGTTTTTTCTGTTTCATTTTGTAGCTTTGCAGTGACTCATCTTCATCGTCCGATGACATAGAATCATCCGATTGCTCTTCATCCGAAGTGGGCGTCGACGATTCCTCTTCATCTGAGGAATTAGGATGAGATCTAATTTTATAATCAATTTGATGAGGTTCTTGGATTATTTCTGATTCCGGTTTTATCACCTCCATTGTTTCCATATCAATGGGCTCGGTTTTAATCTCCTCAAACAATGGAGGTGGTGTACCAATCGAAGAAGATGTATCGAGACATCCAGCCATTTCCACCAAACGTGGACTTAGACGCAGTCTAGGGCTACTGAAAGGTGATCCGGCTACATCATTGCCGTTGTATTTGCAATTAACAGATCTATCAACATCCTTATTGTTTAGCACGGAATCCGGGGCAATTTCATTGTCCACGCTTGGTATCTCCGATTTAGGTGTAAGCTTTCCAGCATCCAACACTTCGTAGTCCAAAAAATAACTTTGTAAAATTTTCTGACTATCAAGACATTCTTCGCGAAACGAATGAACCTGCTTGAATCTCTGAAAACATTCTTCGCATATCTGTTGCGGCATACCATCCATGGCATTGATCTGAAACAAAAGTTAAATAAAATAGAATAGATGGAACGGGGAATAGTATACGATTTGCATGTACATTCAATTTCCATATTAGAAAATCTTCAAAGATGTCTTTGATATCTTCATTAGGCTCATAATAAACGTCATTCGCTGCTGCTGCTGCACCATCACAATTTTCACTATCACCGCCACCACTGTCTTCGATATTGTTGCTGCAGCTGCTGTTCGTTTTTTGTTTCTCTTGGAATATTTTATAAAATTTCACATTTTCACTAAAGAAACGACTACAACAACGACAAGTGGTATGTAGGAACAGTTTTTTATCGAAACAGAAATCAAAAGCCATTGTTAAATTGCAATATTTTCCCTTTTATTCGGAGTTCGTTTTTCTGTATGTTGTGCGTAAAGCTTAGGGATAAGTAAAGTTCAATTGAAAGATTCACTAAAGTGAACTTACGAACTCTTACACAATCCACTGTAAAATGATTACTCAATTACACTATTCACTGTAAAAGGTTATCTAAGGCAGCGACGACGGCGGTAGTAAAAATGAATTTTGATTAATGGGGTTCCAAGACCCGTAACCTACGAGAATATAAAGGGTATAAATTTGAAATTAGTAGAATATCAAACAATTAAGCGGAAAACAAATGAAACGTCATGTTGCATAAAAAATTTTCATTACAAATAAATGTCCATGCCCCTTTGAAGGATAACATGAAATTTCTCAACACAGTAAGTTCCTTTGTAGGTCAGTATTTCCAAAATACACAAACTATTTATCTCTACCCTTAAAAGACGACCAGAGTTTAAAAATATTTGTTAATTTTAAACCGAAATAACATAATAGATTAAAAAGATTACTATTTATTTGTATATGCTACAAATGTATCATTTTAATTCCATTGAGAATAATTAACATTATAAATACAATTAAAAAATTATCTTGCAAATGCAGGTTGTAAAGTGGCAAATGTTAAAAATCCTGTATGACCTGGTTGTGTGGGTGGGGCTGCTGATGTTAAGACTTTTATTGTCTCTTTTGGTTGTTTTGCCGCTGCAGTCACATCCTTTTGATTTGTGTCTTCTTCAGTTGGATTTGTTTTCTGCGAAGAAAGTAGTAAAATTACATGGGGAATAGGGCAACATTTCGAATAAAGATTTTACCTTTGTTTTAACAAAATCCAAATTAATTACAGGAAAGGTTTTCGTCTTTACAATATCCTCTTGCTGTAGAATTTCAAATGATTGAATTTCTGTGAAACCAAGCTCCTGCAATGCCACACAACAACGTTGTGACTGTTCAATACAGGGAGAAAATGAGCAGAAGCGTCCACCTTTTTTGTTAAATAGAAATTGTTTTTAATTAAATAGCTTAATACTTCTCATAAAATATTATTTACCGCTTTCCTTTAGTGCTTTATAGGCATGTGGCACTGCTAGCTGCGGTGCTGGCAAATCCAAAAATACTGCATCCGCTTTACCATTCAGCTCTTCGCCAAAACCATTCTCACAGACATCTCTGTGATAAACGGTCACAAAATCGCCCAGACCATGGTGCTGAAATTCCTCTCGTGCCTGATTAGCTCTGGCTTCGTGAAAATCAAATGTATGCAGATGACCATGTGGCTTAACAGCCCTCAAAAAGTAATGTGACAATGATCCAGACCCTGTACCCGATTCAATAACAATCGATCCCGGTCGTATTTCAAGTTGATGCAATATCATACTAATATCGGGCGTATAGATAATTTGCGTTCGGTGGGGCAATGTCTGTGTCCATAATTCCGGATTGGGTTGCAAAACATAGGCATATCCTTTGGATAACTCCACACGACTGCCATATTTGACACCGATTATATTTCGCACTTTCAATGCTCCGAATGAAGTTTGAAATATATGTTCAATTGTTTCGCCTTTTTTATTTACTATGGTTGGTGTCGCTTCGATGACGTGCATCGAATTGACACTAATGTAAAGGATGACAGTATCTCCTTCGTCTATAACATCTTTGGGTTTCAGGAAACTCATTTTATAAAATACTCTCTCTTTCAGATATTGTGCGGCAAAAGTTAAACAAAAAATATCAACAAATCTCACGTGTATTTAGAGATGACGAACTATCGATTCGATTATCGGTATATTTTGTGGAAATTTCGATAAACACATTGCTTATTTTATTATCAATATGGCAACATTTTAACAGCATCCCAATGCACAGTGAATGCGTAATCTCACGAAGAAGAAGCTTCTGCGTTTCTCATTTAGCGGTGTTTTACACTGTTCGTCATGGACATTCGTCATGAGAGTTTTCTCTCTCTCATTGGTAAATTGGGAATAGAGTTGGAAAACATTGCCACAGGTAGGAGCAAAAAAGTACCTAACATTTTACTTTAAATGATAAGAAATCATAATTATCGAGAAATATTGGCCAATATTTATACCAGTTATTTTCATATATAATATATTCGTATGTTCCCGTACTGCAATAATCTACTCGATTTTACTATTTTATTTATTTATTCCATTCAATAATACATGAGCCTCCAAGGCCAAAAATAGTACCAACAATGACATAATGTCCTAATAACTAATAATACATAAATATCAAAAAAAAATACTTAGTTATATTTTCTTCGATATCATAAAGGAAAATTCGTTACTGTAGTAAAAAGTTGTATATTCTTGCAGTACAGGAACAGACCATATGTTATAATTTAAACGTAAATGTATTCACGAATAATAAAAAGTCTACTTTTTGTTTTGGTACGTTTATGTAAATTCGTACCTTTTGTGAAACGGTTGTTAGAAAATTAATTACTCTCAATTTACCAATGATAGAGAAAAAGCTCTCATGACGAATGTCCATTACCAACAGTGTATAACCCCACTTAGACTTTTTAATACAAAAAGTCGATTAATCGAAAGTCCATTTACTTGTCCCTACTCACGAAGAAGAAGAAGTATAGTAATAGCCAATTATTTAATTTACAGCCGATAGATAGGAAAGAGGTAATTTTGAAACATATATACACAAATTAGTATATACGTATCATCCTCGTGCTCTTTCACCCTTGATGTTTAAACTTCTCACAAGGTCGTGCAATCTACTACTAGCCCCAACCAAACATTCCACCTGCGCTACAGCTAACCTCTATAGTACAATTTCGGCTGCTGCACTAACAAGATTAAAAATGTCGGAAGAAAAACCAAAAATTGTTTTTGTCTTGGGTGGTCCAGGTGCTGGTAAGGGTACACAATGTTCAAAAATTGTCGAACGTTTCGATTTCGTCCATCTATCGGCTGGTGATTTGTTGAGAGAAGAACGTGCCCGTGAAGGTTCCGAGGTTGGAGCATTGATTGAAGACTACATACGTAATGGAAAGATTGTACCGGTAGAGGTGACGTGTTCGCTTTTAGAGGCGGCAATGAAAAAATCCGACAAAAACAAGTTCCTTATTGACGGTTTTCCCCGCAATCAAGACAATTTGGACGGTTGGAATCGTCAAATGTCCGACAAGGTGGATTTCCAGTTTGTATTGTTCTTCAATTGCTCTGAAGAGATTTGCGTTGATCGCTGTCTGAGCCGAGGAAAAAGTGGTTCCGGTCGTTCGGATGACAATATGGAAAGTTTGAAGAAACGCATCCAGACGTACAACAATGATTCTCTACCCATTATTAAGCATTTCGAAGAACTCGGCAAGGTTAAACAAATTGATGCCAGTCCTTCGTCGGATGAGGTGTTCTCTAAGGTGGAGGAAGTGTTTGTTCAAAGTGGTTTCTAAATAAATTGAATTGCATGATATTGTATATCTATTAAATTATTGCCGATTTGCTTAGATGATATTTTTTTCTTTGTGTCCTTGTAATATTAAATAATGTTAGTTAAAATCGTGGTTGGAAAACGATAACAAATAGGAAATGTTCACCGTCGAATGGAATTTTATTGTGGTTTTAAAGTAATAAATGTAATTGCTAAGCTCAATGCTATAATATAAAATATTGAATTTAAGTGCTTTTTAATTGTTGCCAGATGTGTTGAGAGAGGAGTGGAGGTGGTACAAAGAAAAACTCGTGTTGAAGTTGCCTTATATTTAGCTTTCATTTTACATTACATGCTCTGATGGGGTGATATCAGATTGATAAGATACACAAAAAGATAACTATATAAAAAATACAAATAAAAAAATAATGACAAAAATATATATTTTTAGTCCCGTCTTAATTTATCCAAACGGGCCTGTAAGTCGGCATCTGCATCGGACATGGGTGTTGAGCCGCCACTACCGCCTGCGGCTCCACCATTACCACCTGAACTGGTTGTGCCACCGGTTGCACCGGCCGCGATAGCTGTGGGTGTAGTTTTGCTGCCGCCGGCAATGGACAATGAACCAGAAGCGGTGGGTAAATCGCCTAGCTGTTCGCCCAATTGCAAGCCCAGCTCGTCCAATACTTGGGCCACAACAGCATCGGTCTCCTCTTCATCGCCCTCTGCTTCCATTGCATCATCCATGGCGTCATTAATCATTTCTTCCTTCATGTCCATTATTTCGGATTGTTTTTCGAAATCGTGCAAAATCTTTTGTATTTGAGGTAAATTCATTTGACGATTCATGTTCTGCATGGCTTTGGTGACACCTGTAAATGGGAAAGTATTGTTAGTAATAAGTTTGGTAGCTAATACCCGTAATTGTGTTTACCCTTCATAGCCTCAGCCATGGTATTTTGAGATTTCAATGTTTGTATCTTCAGTGACACGGCCTGAATGTTGGCTTTCATCAACATAAACTTCTTGACATAACGTCTTGTGCGTACCAAATCCTTGGCCATAATTTTCACCGCATCCATTTGACCTTCCTTGGCCATTTTTTTAATGTCGGCAATGATTTTCTTCTCCTGCTGTTCCATTTTCATTCGCTCCCTATCCAAATCTCGCATAGCCTTGTTCAAAGCCCTTTGATTTTTTCTCAACATTTCATCGGGTGAGATTTTCTTACCGAATAGCCAATCCATGTTGTTGTTTTTTTATTGGGGTGGGAGCTGTTATTAAAAACTTAATGGAATAAAATTATTTCGAAAAATAAGTTCTAATAAAAATTGTCGTCTACAACGGAGTTTTTTTAATCATAACATAAAGAAAAACATTACTCACTACCTCTTCTTCTTCTTATTTATGTCTGGCATTCACCAGACTATGACATCATCAAGTAAAATAGGGTATTCGGTTATTGATTGCATGAAATACAATAATGGCGTTAACGTTTGGCGTCAGTAACAGATTTTTAGTCATTTAAGTACCGTTATTTTAATGAATTTGTAGACAGGGCTGTCAAAATGCAATCAATGAAGGAACATTTTTAGAAATACAATGACCAATACCGGATGCCATCAATCAGATGGCTAAAGTTTTTTTTGGATGAATGGGGTAATGATTACGTGCAAGTCGCAAGCAATGGTAACTCTCATTTTTATAAAATCTTTCCCTCACGTACAAGAACACAATGGTTTAAAAATTGTAATTTGAACTATTTTTCACAAAAACAAATCAGTAGAATATTTAGTGGCCACTGTTTCTGCAAGAGCACCTTGGCAAAAATGAATGTGGTACCAGATAACTTATGCGAGGACTGCGGAGAAGCCGAAAGGGCCGCACATATAATCTGTGGATGTCGTAAATTTAATAATACAAGATGATGGTTTCAGGAACTATGTGATTTCTCCACACTTGAAGACTCCACGAATTCACTAGCCTTATAAAGTTTGAACATTGCGGCAAAAAACCTAAAAGAAGTTGGAGTCAACCTATGAACAAGAAACACAAATCACCAGCAGCAATGGGGGAAGTCAAATCTGTAGCTTAGCAAAGCATGGAGACATGATTCAGAACATTCTAACTTTTAGTAGGACGTGAGCCAGGAAGGAGATGAGTTAATAAGGAAAAATGTACCGTTTTATTTTAGGAAACCAAGTATATTGTTGAAAAATTAATTGGATCAAGACCCATGGAAGAGGTCTTGTAAGAAGCAATCATTATCGGTCATTTTGATTGTAACACCCTCGTGCTGTCAAATTTTTGTTTACATTTTCTTACGATTAACTCAAAATATAAAGAGTTTTGATAGGACGAGTGAAATCATTTGGACAAAAACATATTACATGTTCAGGTTGCCCTGTCCGAACCACTTCAGTAAATTAAAACAAGTTCCATAGTTGAAAAGAAGCTTAGAAACGGACAGAGTATAGCTAAATGTCGGTTCTAGACACCTGTTTCACTTGGTGTTACTCTCCGACCGTGGGTTAACGTTATAAGGATATATCCATATAATTCTTCACATTCAACATTTTTTCCCAATTTAATTTTAAAGTTATTTTTCTCACTATATAAAATAACAACAGTATTAAAAAATTCCAATATATGTTCTTTTTAATAATTCAAATAAATTTGGGTTTATTTTTTATTGCCAAATCCCGGATGGCTACAATTAATAATGATCATTGAAATAAACACAAAATAAGTAAGCATATTATACTATCTATTTGAAAACACTATAGTTTTAGTTTAAAATAAAAAATAGTCCAAAAATAAAAACAAAAAATTGAAACATTTTGTTTTTTGATTTTCTTGTTGATGATGCACAATCTTAAGTACATTCTATGTATAGTCACAGTTTGGTTATTAGTATAATGCCATTTGATGCATCTTTGTGTTATCTTAGGAATTATAAATAAAAACAATTTAAATAAAAACTTTATAATTATAGTTTCTTTTTTACTTAAAGGTGTTAATAAATAAAAAAATAGAATGAAAATAGAGAGACATGTTTTAGGTTTAAAACAGAGAGAGAGCGGAAGAGAAGAAGGAAACAAATTAACTATATATTATTAAATATTGCAAATATATCTGCATAACTGCGGCAAATTGTTTAAATTTAATTGTGATGATTGACGTAGGTATGACATTTCAGTTAGTTTCTTTGCTTTCAACATACATATTTTAGTCATCATTTTGATATGAAACATAAACAGCATCACCACCAATGCTTATTAAACATTGGCCCTGAAAATACATTAAAATAATTCAATTTAATTCTTAATTGTAATTGTTACATTAAATTTTACAAAATTTACCTGATTTTTATGCTGGTTATCGAATAAAATTAATTCATTTATATAATACGAGACCATGGCATTGCCACCCAATGAAGCAATATGGGCTCGTACCACTGCCAATAGCTAAAATATAATTTATTTTTGTTAGAAAAAATATATAATATTAAAATGTGAACGTATTACCTCTGTTATAAAGCCATGTACAAAGCCGCTTATACCACCATTTTCTCGTATAGATGTACTTTCGCGTATAAAGAAGAAATTTAAATTTCCTAAATATTTTTCAATTTTTCCACCGGGTATGAATGTCATTGGCGTAATATCTACACCATTACGATCACACATGCGATTCTAAAAAAAATCATATTAAATATATATTTTCCCATATTATCCCTTCTTATATACTTACAAATCTCTGTTTAATTGATCCCGGAGCCGTTGTTAATTGTATCGGTGAAGATTTACGATTTTTAAAAAGTTGCGCACCAAACATTGGTATATTTGTGGCGGGCGTTGGTGTCTCCACCATTTGGTCCTCATCCAAAGGAAATATATAATCTTCATCACATGTCGATTTTTGATCCATTGTTTGATGATGTTGTTGCTGTTGTTGTTGTACAACGGACATTGCATTTGCTGCATTATCCACCAATTGACCATTAGATACGGGTTTACGTCGTGCTTTTGTTTTAGATGGATCACCCAGTCCTAATGCCATACCGGTAACTAATATTTGAATTTGATCCTAATAAAAACAACAATAACAACAGATAAATATATATTGTATAAACGAGAAGATTTTTGTTATATATTAGGGTGGTGCTTACACTTTCCGGGAAATCCAATTTAAATTTTAAATCACAAATGGCACAGGGAATCATGGTACGCAGTTTGAAATATATTGTCTGCAGCAGTCTTTAAAACAAACATACATAATATAAGTAAATATTTTTCGATAATAAATTAAAAAAATAGTCGATAGCATATTTCCTATTAAGAAAAGTTGTAGAAAATATATTTTCTAGTGAGGAACTTTTTCGATAACATACTTTTTGTGAAGAAATGTTTCGATAACAACATTTTTTTAGATAAAATTTGTCGATAACAAAATTTCTATATAGAAACATTATCGATAACAATAATTTTAATATGTCGATAACAACTGGTTCACGGAAAAAATTGTTGATAACAATTTTTCAATGGGAAAAAGTTGTCGATAACATCTTTCCTATGGAGAAAAACTATCGATAACAATTTTCTATGGAGAAAAGCTATCGATAATAACATTTCTGTGAAGACAAGTTATCGATAACAACTTTTGTATAGAGAAAATTTAACTAAAATACTTTTTCTATGGTGTAAAAATATCGATAACTATTTTTTTTTTTGTAGAGAGATACTCTAGACAACATATTTTCTATGACGAAAAGTTATCTGTACAACTTATATGTAGAGAAAAGCTATCGATAATTGATTTTCTATGATGAAAAACAATCGATAATTGCTTTAATATGAAGAAAAGCAATCGATAATTGCTTTTCTATGAAGAAAAGCAATCGATGATTTATTTTCTATGAAGAAAAGCAATTAATTGCTTTTCTATGAAGAAAAGCAATCGATAATTTCTTTTCTATGAAGAAAAGCAATCGATAATTTCTTTTCTATGAAGAAAAGCATTCGATAATACATTTTCTGTGGAGAAAAGTAATCGGTAATTAATTTTATGTAAAGACACTTTGTCGAGAACTGTTTTGCGAAGGAGAAAAGTTATCGATAACTGTTTTTCTTTAGATAAAGGCTATCTATAACAATTTTCTTTGGAGAAATGCTATCGATAATAACATTTCTGGGAAGACAAGTTATCGATAACAACTTTTGTATAGAAAAAAGTTATTAATAATAACGTTTCTAAAGAAATAAAGTTATCGATGACTCTTTTCTGTGGAGAAAAGTAATCGATAACACATTTTCTGTAAAGATACTTTGTCGAGAACTCTTTTACGAAGGAGAAAAGTTATCGATAACTACTTATCTGTAGAAAAAGCTTTTGATAAATATTTATTTCAGAAAATTATGTTATCGACATTATTGATAACAGTTTTTTTATGAAATATCTTGATGAGGAAACAGTTTGTCTACATAGAAAAATTATCGGCAAAAAAAAAAAAAACAGTATAATAATATAATTTCAAAAGTGTCATTTATCATTACCTTTGAAAATGTTTTGGAAATCCACTAACACTTTGACCACCATCCGCCTTGGCCCTCCATACTTGTGTAAACATCTGTAGATTTTTGACCGCTTCCATATCCATCATTCCGGGCACTTTCTCCGTACTCACAACATGAAAACCTTCCGGTGGTTGTTGTTCCATTAACAACGAAATTATCTCTAAATCTTCAATATCATCTACTTCGAGAACACATGTATCTTTATTACCACAATTTAAATCGATATCTACACCCTCTTCGTCGGATTCATCGGTATCGGAACTTTTATCTAACATTTCTTGGTCCAATGGTTTCAGCTGATAGATATCCTGATAGCGTTCAAATGTCTCCTGCAACTTCTTTTGCAATTCGTTTAGTTTCTGTTTGTCGGTCCATGAATTGCCGGCAACTATTTTCGGTACTTGCGGTATGGGTAATGCCGTAATGAAAAGGGCCGTACCGGTGGCAACTAAGGCCAGCATACGTTCACCAATTGAAACCTGGACCCGTAAACCGAATATTGCATTCATACCCTTTGCCTTTAATTTGTTGATCAGGACACGATGTAATTCATATTCCAGAAATGGTAGACCATCGGAAATTTCCTTGGCATTTGATTCGGAACGTAAATCCTTTTTGGCTCGTACAACTTGAGCTTGTAGGAAACAACCACGACCTAGGGGAATGCATTTTGTTGTTGTTAAGGTTTGGAAATAAGGGGATAATTTAGCAGTGGCTAACCTGTCACTTGTATACAATCCGGTACCTCTAGGGTAGCCAATAGTACATCAGGAACACGACCTTTACCACATATTGCACACTTCTTCATTTTTACACTAAACGGTATCGTATTGGCATTATAGGGAACATGACAAATTGTACATGATGTTTTGGGGGTTAACATCATCGATGGGAATCCATACTTTTTGCCGGCCGAACCATTTGAAATGGCCCCTGAATCTTTGCCAGATACCTCACTGCTGCCCATATTACGTTCTTCCAATGAGGCCGACATAACACTGCCCCCCGTGGGTTTTGTTATATTGAATATATCACTTTGGGATATAGAACGATTGTAACCCATATTAATAATGGCTGCTGTGCCGGTGGCCGAAAGGACGCACACATCATCACTGGGGGAAAACAAAATATTGAAAAAATCATTTGCAATCATTTTTCCTTTTTGTTATTGTACTTACGAAATTGTTGTTGATTCCGAATAGCCAAGTACCACATTACAACCCAATGAACGGGCATGGGAACGGATTTCCATGCGCAATTCTGTCCACCAAGAATCTCTTATTTCCGGTTCATCTGGATTGGGTACACGTTCCAATAACTTAACTGAACGAGCAGCTACCGTGGCACCAATATGTAGTATCAAACCAGGGGGATATTTTGTCATCGTTAAGAAGGGATATTCCAACATATCCATACCCTCACCGGTGGCATTTTTACCCACAACTGTTTGTCCCAAACGCATCATTGCCGTGGCGGCCATTAAACGATCACTGGCCACACAAAATGAATTTCCTAGATAAACAAAAAACAAAGTGCGATATAGGTTATGTTTATGTATGGCCCATATTTGTATGTACAAAAAAGTAGTTATGGAAAGAAATAGCCAGATACTGACATGTATTATATGTAAAAAAAACGAAGATAGTTCGCCCTAGATTATGGAACAGCCAATGAGGCCACATTTAAAAAAATAATCGAGTTGTGTTTTATGAGTTTGGTGTTGGTTATTGGTGGTGTCTATGAAATACTAGGATAAATGGATATATGGATATATGCATTACAAAAGTATCTATATTCTACATGGAAGAAATGCCATTTTTTAGATAAGAAAGAGTATGGAGGATATGTATATATGGATATGTATTTTAGGAATCATTCTATTTACAATCCAAGTATGCATTTATTTTTGGATGTGTTTTGAGGGTTTTGAAATAATCTTCCAATATACATTTCGAATAAAAAAGAGTATAGCGCAAAAAGAAATTATCTAGAAAATAAATAATAGGTTAGCATACTTTACACTTCACACCATTGCCCTCATGCTGTATAAGAGTAGTAATTTAGAAGTAGTCTTATAATAAAGAAAATACAAAAATCAAAAATCTCTTCCGAAGATCTAAACTCAAAAGCATTTGAAAAAATTTTTGAAATAATATAGTTATCGATAACATTTCTCCATAGTTGCCGATAACATTCACCTACACATAATAATTTCACTTAGGTTTTTCATAGAAAATGTGATCTTCTTAAAAAGTGGTTATCGCAAACTTCTCATCATAGAAAAGCTGTTATCGACATCTTTTAACCATAGAAAATTTGTTATTGCTGTATTTATTACATAGACTAGTTGTTATCGATAACATATATCCACAGAAAAGTTGTTACGTATAACTTAACTGCATAGAAAAGTTATTATCAATAACATATCTCTAATGAAAAGTTGTTACCGCCAAATTTCTACCACAGAAAATTTGTTAACAACTACTTATCCCCACAACATCGATAACATATATCCACAAAAAGTAGTTACCTATAACTTAACTACATAGAAAAGTTATTATCGATAATATATATCCAAAGAAAAGTTGTTAACGTTAAAATCACGAACACAGAAAATTTGTTATCAACTACTTATCTCCACAAAATTGTTGTTATCGACAGCTTTTCTTCATAGCAAATATGTTATCTACAATTTTATCCGTAGACAATTAGTTATCGATGTAGTTTTTACGTCGTCTAGATGTTGTCGATAAATTATGTCCACAGAGGAGTTGTTAAGCATAACATATCACTATAGAAAAGTTGTTATCGATAACTTATATGCAAAGAAATTTCGTTATCGGCATCTTTTCTTCACAGAAATTTTGTTATCGGTAAGTTATCTTCTTAGAAATGTTATTATCGGCAACTTTTCTTTTTAGAAAAGTTGTTATGAAAAACTTTTCTCGTATAGAAATTTAAACATTTTTCTCCGAAGATTTCTCTATAGAAAATTAGTTATCGATGAAAAATTGTTTATCGATGAAATAATATTGCTATCGGGAGTAGTTATGGAAAAATTTTGTCTATAGAAAAGTAGTTATGGAAAACTTTTCTCTATAGAAAGTTAGTTATCGAAAGTTTTTTTTCCATAGAAAAGTAGCTATTAACTATTTTTCTCCATGGAAAATTATTTATCGACGAAAAAATGTTGCTATCGACTTAGAAAAGTTGTTATCGAAATTTTAACATATAAGTTGCTATCAACGACTTTTCTCCATAGAAAACTTCTTAATGTAGATTTTTCTCCATAGAAAAGTTTTTATCGACAACATTTCTTCATAGAAAAGTTGTTATCGAATAAATGTCTGCATTAAAAATGTATTATCGGTGACATTTCTTCATAGAAATATTGTAATTTCTAAGTATTTTCCATATAAACGCTGTTGTCGACAATATAAATTAGTTGTTATCGATAACTATTTTGAGATTATATCTTTATAGAAAATACATTTCGACATCTTATGTTCACAGAGAAGTTTTTTTCGATATCGATTTTTCATAAAAATTTATCCACATTGAAATGTTTTTATCGACAATTGCTCACCATTGAAAAGTTGTTATCGATAACTCATCTACATAAAAAAGTCGTTATCGATGGATTGTCGCCATAGAATTTTTTATCGATAAAGTTTCTCATAGAAAAATTGTTATCGATAAAGTTTCTCATTGAAAAATTGGTATCGATAAAGTTTCTCATAGAAAAATTTTTATCGATAAAGTTTCTCATAGAACATTTGTTATCGGTAACTTTTCTACATAGGGATTCTGTTATATATCCTTTATCCCTATTAAAAGGTTCTAATCGACAATTGAACACCATAAAAAATTTTTATCGATAACTTGTCTACATAGATAGTTATCGATAGATTTTCTCACTAAAAATTTGTTATCGATCAATTTTCACCCTAGAAATGTTGTTATCGGCAACTTTTCACCCTAGAAATATTGTTATTGACAACTTTTCACCCTAGAAATATTGTTATTGACAACTTTTCTCCGTAGAAAAGTTTATACCGGTAACTTTTCTCCATAGAAAAGTTGTTATCGGTAGAAGTTCACCCCAGAAATGTTGTTATCGATAACTTTTCTCCGTAGAAAAGTTTATACCGGTAACTTTCTTGCATAGAACAGTTGTTATCGGTAACTTTTCTTCATAGAAAAGTTGTTATCGGTAGCTTTTCTCCATAGAAAAGTTGTTATCGGTATATTTTCTCCATAGAAAAATTGTGATCGACAACTTGTCCAAATAGATAGGTTGTTATCGATAATTTTTCTCCATAAAAACGCTGTTATCGATAGCTTTTCTCCACAGAAACACTGTTATCGGATACTTTTCCAAATAGAAATGTTGTTATATGCCTAAAATAGTTGTTGTCGACAATTTTCGCCTCTATTGAAAATTCATTATCGATAACTTTTCTCTAAAGAAACATTGTTTTTGACAATTTTCGTGTTTATCTCTATACGAAAAATGTTATCGCAACTATTCTGTTCACCTGTTTTTCTTTATAGTAAATTGTTGTTATCGAACACTTTTGAGTTAAGAATTTAATATTAAAAACACTCATACACATACATATTTAGGGGATCGTGTTGTGGATAATATGTACGTTGTGTATTTCGATAGAAAAATAGTTACGAAAAATATTGGGATTACACAACACTTAATTGGCATTCTGTATCTGTTGTAGGTCGTATGTACGTTACAAAGAGACAGTTACGAGTATTTAAAAAAAATGTACATACACACATAATAATTAGTTAACATCAAGAATTGTGTTTTTTTTTTTTTTTTGTTTTGAAAAATTAAATAGATCACAAAAAAAACTATATATCGTATATAGAGAAAATAGAAAATACATCAGAGCACACTGAGTCGGTTCAATCTAAAATCGAACTATTACTTACTTTTACGTTGTACAACTTTCGTAGAAGATTCAAATTCAAGGTCAGCGAGAGCATGGCAGAAGAATACACATAACAATATACAATAATAATAACAATAATCGTAATAATAATAATTATAATAGAAACAAATAATTTGCAAAGACTTAAAAAGAAGTTTTGGAAAAATACAAACACAAATGTTTAAAGTAAAAGCAAATTTTAGACTAGTACCTGACCGGGTTTGGAGAAACGATGTAATATTTAAAAAGAATTTAAAATTTTTGGAAATATATAAATAAAAATGGTTAAAGTTAAAGGCGATTCTAACCAAGTACCTTTCAATTGTCTGAAGGGGGAAATTGATTTAAATATTTTAAAGAATGTTTGTACATTATGATTGAGAAATGAAAACGATTCGATTTTTGTTGTTGTTCAAATGAATATATATTGCAGAGTCTTTGACTTGTAAATGCCCTAAATGGGAAGGGAAGAGCTGAATCTTCTGCATTTACAAACCAAAGCAACTTTGTGAGTGTGATTTAGAATTAAAAATGTAGGTACTTACCCTTGGGTGTCACACTCAAATCCGAATCTGAAGATCGTCTACACATTTCTCCCATTTCCTTGGGTATTATTGTGGTGGCCGTTGATATGGTGGTGGCTGATGACAGACTATCCGACTGTGATTGTATGCTAGCTGGTGTGGCAACAACACCTGAACGTGTTGGACTGGGTGTTAGCTTACTGCGATTGCCTACATTGGAAGGAATAGTAGTGGAGTTGGTAGTGGTGGTGGTCGCGGTAGCGGTGATGGTGTTGGCGTTGGAGTTTGTGTTGATTGTGCTGAGCTTGGCGGCCGCTACTTCTTCATCGGCATTCATTGGCATGATGGTGGCGGGCGATACATGATGACCCTTGGTATGTGGACTGCTATTGTTTGAATGATTACTACTGCCGCCAGCAGCTATTTCACTTAACGATCTGTGCTGACGATGATTTTGGTGGTTGGTGATGGTGATTCCAGCATTATTATTAGAAATGAATGGTACAAGCAATGGATTTTGGGCATTACTATTGCTGTTATTATTAGTACTAGTATTTTCATTAATGCTAGAGGCAATAAATTTCGCATTATTGTGATTACAAGGAGGAAATCGCAAGAAATTGCCGCTATGATTCAAATGTTCGGGATCACTTAGAGTGGTGGTATTCGTAAAACTAAATAAATTATGTGGACTAAGGGATAACGAATGACCACCACCCCCACCACAAATGGCATTTACTCGACAGCTACTACAGGGCGATGCTAAACTATCCGACTCGGAAGGTGTGGGCGTGGAGGGACATAATTTAAGTACGGGCTGTCTAAACAAATCATTATTGGTGGGATCATTTAGAATAATGGATGCCGGACGACAATAGGAGCGTTTGGTTTTAATGGCATTTGCTGCTGCAGTAGTTAGGGCAGTCATGGGAGCATTTAAATTGTTAAGAGATTGTGAGTGCAAAACTGGCTGAGACGAGCTATAAGATTTTGTTAGATAATTTAAATCGTTGTGGGATAGACAACATCTATTGGTGGTTGCAATTTCCGCTACACTTATATTTGGAGACATTTCCTGAGACTGCTGAAATAAAGAAAACTCCGTTTTATGGTAGAGTTCCTTTGGGGAGGAGGAGAAGGTTGAGATGGGTATCACCTGAGGACTTGTGGTATCTTTACAAGGATTGATTAGCGAATCAGCATCATAATCTTTTTCTTCTTCATTTTTTATGGTAGATTCGTTGCACATCTTCGTTGTTGTTGTTTTTGTCGGTTGTGTATTTATGGCCGACTCTGATTCAACATAAATTGCCGAATTATGTTTATTACGATGATTACGGCCACATGTACCATGTGACGCTGATGCGGATTGTTTCATTGCCGAATCATCACTCACAGACCGTACAATGGGATGTATGGTCTTCTGAAGACCCTTGGATTTTTTATTCCCCCCTTCCAGCATATCACTACGGCTGCTGCCAGCCCAATGATGTGATCCGGCGGATCCTGCAGTCTTACGTACATCCAACATAGAATTCGATTCTGAACGTATTTTAAGATTCTTTCCGGGAAAATAAATGACACCACTAAGGGAACGTGAACCATCTGAAGAGGATTGATTTTCATCAATTTTACGCATCAACGATGCACATTTATCACCGAAGATGTTGCGTGAAGAAGTTGTAAAATTACGCATTTTATGGGTGAATTTCTTAAGGGGTCTATCGCCACGTCCCTCTTCTTGTTGAATAAGGTTTAACATTAAATTTGAACTATGTTCGGTATCGGAATCGGAACAATCATCTCCACCTCCTCCTCCGCCTCTGCATCCGCCATTCATAGTTAAATGATCAAAATTTAATTTATTTAACGATTGAGTGGAATAAGAGGTTTGGGGTCTTTGGGAAGTACTAAAGTTACCACCTCGAAGGAATTCTAAATATTTTAGGGTGCGTCTATATAATGGCAAAGCAGATTATTTTTTTACAACAACATCAATATTTTGTTATTAATGAGACGCAATATGGTGTATTTGGCAGAGTTAAGTACGCGACAAGTATTTACAAAAAATATGTATGTGTACATATAACATTAGTGGGTTAATATACGATTTGGACGATTGATTGGTGGAAAGAAGATAAATTAAAGAAAAAATCAAGTTAGAACTTGTCCACAATATTAAAACATTCTGCACTAAAGCTCTTAAGGACTAAAAATGCAAAACAAAGGAATTTGAAACCGGGGATGCAATTATTCAGTAATATGGGTATTTCCATGCATTAGCGTATAAAATACCTATACATAAATTTATAAAATATTTCAATCAAAAACAAAAACAAAAAAAACTGGAAAATCGTTTAGTTCGGTCTGGCCGAACTTTTTATTTTACTAAAAAAAATCCCAAAAAATACGGAATAATCTAAAAATCGATCAATATTGAGAATTTTTGCTAGGGATATGTGTCACCCTGTGAGAACCCAAAATAACATATTACAGGTAATTCGATTGAAAAACCCCCAAAATACCAAATTTTGGGTGGTTACGTTTTGATAATTCTGTTGAAAACATGTATAAAGCCCTCAATATACTGAATATTTGGGGTTACCGTTGTATGGGAGCTATGCTAAAAAGTGAACTAATTTTAATAACTCTTGGTAGGAAGGTGTGTTACCCTATGAGAATTCAAGATACCAAATTATAGGCAATTCGGTTAAAACCTGTGTACAAATACCCAAATATCGAATATTTGATGTTAGTCTTGTACGGGTGCTATGCTAAAAAGTGAACCAATTTTTATAAGTTTTAGTAGGAAGATGTGTTACCCTATCCGAATTCAAGATAAGGACTAAAAATGCAAAACAAAGGAATTTGAAACCGGGAATGCAATTATTCAGTAATATGGGTATTTCCATGCATTAGCGTATAAAATACGAAATAATCTAAAAATCGATCAATATTGAGAATTTTTGCTAGGGATATGTGTCACCCTGTGAGAACCCAAAATACCATATTACAGGTAATTCGATTGAAAAACTAATTTTAATAACTCTTGGTAGGAAGGTGTGTTACCCTATGAGAATTCAAGATACCAAATTACAGGCAATTCGGTTAAAACCTGTGTACAAATACCCAAATATCGAATATTTGATGTTAGTCTTGTACGGGTGCTATGCTAAAAAGTGAACCAATTTTTATAATTTTTAGTAGGAAGATGTGTTACCCTATCCGAATTCAAGATACCAAATTACAGCCAATTCGGTTAAAACCCGGGTTAAAAATATTCAAATATCGAATATTTGAGGTTACCGTTGTGCGTGTGCTATGCTAAAAAGTGAACCAATTTTTATACTTTTTGGTAGGAAGATGTATTACCCTATAAGAACCCAGAATACCAAATTACAGCCAATTATATTGTAAAATGTGTCCAAAATCCTCAAAATACCGAATATTTGAGGTTACCGTTGTATCGGCGCTATGCTAAGTAGTGAACCAATTTTTATAATTTTTAATAGGAAGATGTGTTACCCCATGAGAATTCAAGATACCAAATTTCAGCCATTTCGGTTAAAAACCGGGTTAAAAATACCCAAATACTGAATATTTTAGGTTACCCTTGTACGGGCTCTCATAAAAACTGAACCAGTTTTTATAACTTTCCTAGGAAGATGTCATGGTACAATTATAAAAGGTAACAGCAAATCCCAGCTGATTTGATTCCAACGTAATACTAGTGTCAATGTGCATTTGACAAATTATGTTTTTAAAAATCACCCAACAGGAAAATTGGGAACGCATACAATTTGAAATTGTTCTTTTTTAATGTGCCCCCCTATTCAATTTACTCAATCTGCCTGCTGGGAAAGTTTGAGGAAGCAAATCTTTCTTGAAGGAATTACTCGCTATTCCCAGCATTGTCATATGTGTTACAAATATATATGGCAATGGCTCAATTAAAGGATAGATGTGGAAGCGATAGAAATATAAATTTGATAGATTTTCATTCATGTTTTTCAATTTTTATTTTGAGGATTCGAAAATATTCCATTTTCAAAATAAAAATAATTTGATGATAATTTGTTTGTTTGTTTACATTTTTCTGTCAAATGAGTTGACACTAGTAGAACTTACAACAACAAATTTTCATGTGGTTGTTGTATCGTTTTTTGTACAACAACACTTGCTGTTACCTTTTATTATTATACCATGGGAAGATGTGTTACCCTACGAGGAAAAAAACATTTTACAGCCAATGCGCTTGCCAAAATTCTCAAAATTTCGAAAATTAGGGGGTACCATTATATGGGAGCTATGCTAAAAAGTTGTCCCATAAATACCATCTTCAATAACGAACATTCTAAGAGTAATAACAATGTATGTGCAAAATTTCAAAGCTTTATCTTAAATATTGACAGCTCTATATTTGATTTCAACATGCCGACGGACCTGCACATATCGACATAGAATTTTATTTTGATCAAAATATAAAGTCTCTAGGGAATATTGTTTATTTAAATTTAAATACGGAAACCCCTACAACAATTATTTCTGTTGAAAAATAACCCATAATACAAAGATGGAATTATGCTCCATTGTCTGTGTTTTCAACTCCATGGAAGAACCCATAGAAATTCTTACATTTCCATCATGCGAAGTGTCCATATTTTAAACATAAATGTGAAATCATATGCCAATTATATCATTTAAAATTTCAACATCCATTCGAATATACTCACTCTTCGATTAATGCACTATCTGCTGAGGTTGGCTGATTTGTGGTGTCCTTTATCAAAGTGACTGCGGTACCAACACCACGGGCAACAACACCAACATCTCCCTCCAAATCAAAACACTGGGTATAACCAATAACAGCATTGGCACCCATATTAATGGCCTTCAGACCCATTTTACGTTGGACCTGGAATAAAAATTTAAGAAAAAAAATAAGATGTAAATAAATTTTCTCAAAAAATGCATATGCTTTACTCACTTGTCCCGACAATTTTAAAAAGACCACCTGGCGGGCTTCATTGGATGCACGTGGTGTACGTATCTTATCAATCCATTGATATTCCGGATCATCATTTACCACTAATTCTTCAACAAATCCATGGATAACTTGGGCCCGATAGCCAGTCGGTATGCAGGGAGCTTTTTGTAATTAAAAGATAACTATATTTAATAACATTCTCAATATCCTGTACTTATATACTTACAATGAAAAAAAGGTATACCACATGAACTCTGACGAAATTTGTTGGCATCCGAAAACAAGTCCACCTTAACAATTACATGCACTTCGCCCCGAATACCATGCATTGTATCGAACACGGGTATCCAACCCGATAATACTGTGCCTTTGCCATGACTCTGACCCGATGTTTCCAAACACAAGGGGTTTAAGCTAATATTCACTTTGCCAATGGCATCATTGGCCGAATAGGTGTCATAGTCCATAAGACGTATTTGCAGAATTTCATCCTGTAGTTCAGCATCGTCAACCTCGAAGCGAAACCTACAAAAAAAGAAAATAGTATGGTGTGTTGTACAAGGGCAGGGGAGGAGGGTACCCGCATTATTAATAATCGATTATAAAATAGAAATATTTTTATATGTACGTATCAAATCTTTGCCATTCACTACAAAAATAGCCAACACTTTTTTGCGTTTATCTCTCACTTTTATGATTATCGTGGGTCTTCCGATAAGAAGACCCACTTATTGCTGGCCGACCAACCAATTAATTTACTTACCAATCAGAATTGAAAACAGGATTTAAACTTTTCCGACAAACGTCCGTTTTGTGGGTAACATTTCCTAATTTAATTTCTACGTAGGCGTCAGTGGTATCCGAAGATTTGTCCATAACTGGCAGATTCCTGCCAGCTTTAATTTTTACTGCAACTTTTCCTGGCATTTCATGGACAAAACGACGAGTCTATCTATCCGCCTTTAGTCAGATGAAATAAATTGAGTTGGGTAGTTCCGGAACGAACTAGTTCATTGGAACTATTCCGAGAAAGGAACGAACGGAACTAGTTCCAGTTCTTTAATTAATATAATTCCTTTCTCTGATCCAGTTCCTTTTTTTGAACTATTTGAAGCAAAGGAACTGTATGGAGCAAAGGAACTATATGGAGCAAAGGAACTATTTGGAGCAAAGGAACTATATATGGAAAAACGAAAAAAAAAATAATAAAAGAGAGAGAGAGATTCAAAAGAACAGTGGGAAGCCTCCAAGACTCCAGCCTTCATAAAATTCGCTTGTTAATCGTCGTTCTGCCAAGACTCAAGCGACGTCGTACGCAAACCTTCGCCAACAAATGGTCTGTTCCAGTACTTTTTATAGCCCCCATATAACGGTACCTCCTAATTTTCAGTATTTTTTGGGTTTTTATCGTATTTTTCACCGAATTGGCTGTAATTTAGTATTTTGAGTTCTTAGCAGGTACCAAATCTCTCCGCAAAAAAATTTAAATGTAGGTCAATTTTTTCGGATATCCCCCATATAAGGGTACCCCCCAATTTCGGTATTTTGGGGTTCTTGAGCGCGCTTTTCAACCGAATTCGCTGCAATTTTGTACATTGGGTTCATATTGCGTACCAAATATCTCTACTAAAAATTATAAATATCGGCCCACTTTTTCTGGTAGCACCCATATAAGGGCACCCCAAATTTTCGGTATTTTGAGGTTCTTAAGCGCGATTTTCAACCGAATTCGCTGAAATTTGGTACAGTGGGTTCATAATGGGTACCAAATATCTCTATTTAAAATTATAAATATCGGTCCACTTTTTCATTTCAAATACCTGTCAGTATACCTGTGGTGGAGGGTATCCAAAGTTCGGCCCGGCCGAACTTAACGCTTTTTCACTTGTTTAATAGTAAAGCTGGTAAAAGGGAAACATTTCAAGTCTCAGAGTACAAAATAATTTGAAAAGTTCGGGAACGCAAATCTAGTAAATATGCCAAAATTAGATGGCAATACTTCAAAATCAACATAACAAAAAGTTTACAAAGAGAAAGCCATTTTGTTTTGTGCTCTCTTAAATTTGATTCAATGCTTTACCAGTTTTATGGGTTCAGGAACGGTTTTCGAGTAAAAAGTTGAAAAAATTTTTAAATTAGTAGATTCTTTTAGGTTTTGGAACGGAGCTAAAATAAAAACGACGATTGAAAAAAATTGAAAAACGTTCCACGTGCTAACGAATGGGAGGAGAAGACAAAATGGCCGATAAAGATGAACTCAAAATGGTATAACCGAAAGTTTACGAATGAGGTGGGATAGAGACTAAATGGAAACCGTGTTGTTTACGAATGAGGTTTAGGCAAATTATGATTAGGGATAAGTAAATCGACTTTCGATTAATCGACTTTTTGTATTGAAAAGTCTAATGCCATGAACAGACGAGCGTTGTTCCCTCTCTCATTCGTGGTTCGACTCTTAATTATGAAGTAATTACATAGTTCAAAGGAACTACATTAAGGAACTAGTTCCTTTTTAAAAAAGAAACGAGAATGATCGATCCGCTACGTGAACTAGATTGCCCAACTCTAAAAATAAATGACCGATCCAAGGCAGTAGATTTAATAAGGTAGCCCCATTCGCAATTGATTACAACAAACAACCGTTGTCGAACAATGATATGTCAAAAAACAAACCGATTCTTATGAGTTTTTTCACAAATTGATATAGAAAACTTTAATAAATGTATTGACAAATAAGTTTTTTTTCAACATTCACCGATTTCCATTCATAATTCTGTATTTTATTCTGTTGTTTTTAAATTACAACAACATTTTTGACAGCTAATTGTACAAACAGCTGTGCTGAGGCGGCTACCTTATTCAACCTGCCTAATCTAAAAGCGTTTCGAATGCTGCGTATAGGGGAGACAAAAGAGATTAGCCGATGAAGACCTGATTGAAACGAAAATCGAAGGCACTCATCAAAGTTTACGAATAAGTGTGAAGCATAATGTCGTAGAACTCGTCATGTTTAGAACGCAGGCAAAGAAGAAAGAACAAAAATGGATTGTTTCATTCCGTTCCGTTCTTTCACGTTCGTTTTTTTCGGGTTGCCACATCTGCTCAAGTTCATTTGTGCATTGATGTTAATTGGTCTGTTCCAGTACTTTTTTTAAATTGTAAATCTAGTAAAAAAACAGTTTTGGAACGAAAAACTAGTAAAAATGTCAAAATTTGATGGCAATACTTCGAAATCAACACAACAGCCAGACCGAAGTTGGCATTCCCAGTTACCATTTACCTCGGCCAAATTTCCCGAGTAAAAAGTTTACAAAGGATCTGGAACCGAACTAATATGTTACGTTTTAAATCATGAATAATTTATCTTCATTTACCAGACAAAATTTTTAAATCATCTATTGTCATGGCATAATAACACAAGGCATAATTCCAATGTTTTTATATGGTCTGTTCCCGTACTGCAAGAATCTACTACTTTTTACTACGATAACGAATTTTTCCTTATGATATCGAAAAAATATAGGAAAATCTTGCAGATCTTGTACTTTTGACATGACAATTATGGAAGGTAATCTCTGTTCAGCAATTGATAGTCTGTTGCAGTACTTTTTTAAATAAGTAAATCTAGTAAAAGAGAAACATTTCAAAATTGCTCTCAGAATACAAAATAAGTTCCGTTCCAGAACCTAAAAGAATCTACTAATTTTACAAGTTTTGCAACTTTTTACTCAAAACCGTTCCTCAACCCACAAAAATGGTAAAACTTTGAATCAAATTTAAGAGAGCACAAAACAAAATGGCGTTCTCTTTGTAAACTTTTTACTCGAGAAATTTGGCCGAGCAAAAATGGTAAACAGGAATGTCAACTACTGATTGGCTGTTAAGTTGATTTTGAAGTATTGCCATCTAATTTTGGCATATTTACTACATTTTCGTCCTGAGGTGAATATGCTATTAATCAAAATTTATTATGAAAACATTTTTTTCCCTTTTTTGAGTACGGGAACTACCAATGGTTGTAATGTTGATGTTAAAGACAATTATATCTTTTTTATTGTCCCGTTTATTGTTTTAAGCGGTGTACACACTATCATTATTGACTGTCAACTTTTTTATCGATTACTGACTGCCCAACAACCATAAATATTTTTGTGGTTGCCTGATAAATGACAAACATGTGAGGCCACACTATCAAACAAGCACAATTTGGGCAAGAGTGCCATTCAAAAATGCTAGTGTGTACTATCATTTTTGACTGTCAACTTTTTTATCGATTACTGACTGCCCAACAACCATCAATATTTTTGTGGTTGCCTGATAAATGACAAACATGTGAGGCCACACTATCAAACAAGCAAAATTTGGGCAAGAGTGCCATTCAAAAATGCTAGTGTGTACACCGCATTATTCTTGACAAATGTAAACCTACTTTTATAACAAGGCAACTATGTCATCAATTCCCTTTACATAGCACACCAACTTAACGGCGTCAACAAATTCAATGACGCTAGCGACGCCATTTTGCCGACATAAATTTGGGTTGGCAACGTACGCCACCTAATGCAAATACAGAAAGTCGATTAATCGATTAGTCGAAATTTGATTTACTTATCCCTAGTACGCAGTGCTGCCAGTTAAATTTCATGAAAAATCGTCAATTTTTCGGAAAAAAATCGACATAATCGGCATTTGTATTTTTAAAAATCGGCAAAAAATCGGCAGCATATAATTTATAAATAAATTCATATTTTTTTGGTTTATAACAAATCAATATTGTTTATTACATTAAAAAATATAACAAATTCAATTCTGTATAAAAAAAATAACATAAAAGATTCATTTTTCTACAAAAATTGTAGATTTTTCTAAAATATAGTAATTATTATGTACACTAGTGAGATCTTTCAGATTTACGTATAACAGAGTGTGATATTAAGGCCATAAAAATAACTTACAAACTAGTACATATTTTTATTACACATTTTTAGTAATTCATTATCAATTTTGATATTAAAACAATTTGAATTATTTAGTTTGAGGTAATCTTTAGAATAAAGAATCCCTTCCAATGAATCATTCTCAAGTGAGCTTCTAATTTTAGTTTTGTTAAGGTTTACCTGATTAAAAATTCGTTGCACATTTGCTGTGGAGGGTGGAAGAACCATAATTCTTTGTACAAATTTAGACAAAACTGGAAAAGCTAAATTGGAGTCCCCACGTTAAATTTCGGAAATTTTTTTCCAAAAACTTTTTAAATTATATTCTGCATTTTCAAAAATTTCTTCAAAATTCAGAAAGTTTAACTCCCTAAACTCGGAGTCTAAAGATTGCCTCTCAGTTTCAAAAATAAAATCGGGGAATTCTTTTAAAATATCTAGAAAAGAATTATTGCCCTTCTTCATTACTCTTCCAGGATCAATAAGTTTTAAGCATTTAAATGAATGTAAATTAAAATCAAAACGTTTTAAAACGTTTCTTCAAAATTCAGAAAGTTTAACTCCCTAAACTCGGAGTCTAAAGATTGCCTCTCAGTTTCAAAAATAAAATCGGGGAATTCTTTTAAAATATCTAGAAAAGAATTATTGCCCTTCTTCATTACTCTTCCAGGATCAATAAGTTTTAAGCATTTAAATGAATGTAAATTAAAATTAAAACGTTTTAATATATCTGACAAAAAATGCAGATATCTAAGCCATTGAAAACGGCTGCGCCGAGTCGCCGATAGTTATAATGATTTAAAGCTGCCAATTTTATATGTTTTTTATGGTAACGCCGTATTAAATTATAAAGTTAGACAATTTGTGTCGATTGTTGAAATATCGGCAATTCTAAGGCAAAAATCGGAAAATCGACATTTTCCATTTTTTGAGTGAAAAATCGTCAAAATGCCGATAAATCGGCAAATATGGCAGCCCTGCTAGTACGCCAGTACGCCACCTAAATGCAAAAAAAAGTATACATAATTTGATAAGAAGCGGAAAGAAAAGGTGAAAAAGCTGAAATTATTTTATAAAATTGTAATTTGAAGAGAGAAAATAATGCTAATCAGTTCAGGAATACAACGGGAAATAAGATTTCATTAAAGTTCGTCCAATTATCAGTGAAAATATACAGTAATAATCCGTTGCCGGAACCCAAGTCGTCGGCTAGTCAGTCATTCATAGAAGTTGAGAGTAGAGAAAAAGTGTGTGTGTAAAACTTAAAAAAGAACAGACAAAATGGAAGCACCCACAACAGTCGATACGGCGCCTATAACTGGCGGTGTAGCTCCCACACGTGGACGCGGTGGTATGCGTGGATCATTTGAACGGGGACGTGGCAGGGGTATGGGTAGGGGTCAATTTTCTGGTATGGGAGGACCTGGTGGTTTCTCTAGCCGGGGTGGTTATGGAGCACGTGGAGGCGGCGGTGGTATGGGAGGTGCACCGATGGGCTATCCACCACGTGGTGGTTTTGCTCCCAGAGGAGCTCCACCGATGCGCGGAGCTCCCGGTATGGGTGGTCCAGGCGGATACTCGGGCAGGGGTGGTTTTCAAGGAGCACCCAGGGGTGGACCACCAATGCGAGGAACCGGACGTATGCCAATGTACACACAACGTAAGTATACACTATTAAGACACATGAAAACTACTGATGTGATTAGAAACATTTTTGGACGCTGCAGAGCCGAAACAACACACCGGTGTGGATAACAATAAAACTATCTCACCGGTGCAAGCATCAGCTAATAATCAAGTTGTTGCCATAAAGGAGGATAATGCGGCGGCCACAACGGAAGTTGCAGCCCCTGCTGCAACTCAGGAAGCAGATCCCAATGCAGTGGTGACGGCGTCAACTGCCCCCTTGGTTAGTAGTAAACCACCCCTAATGGGTACATCACCAAATTATCGTGGTCGCGGACGTGGTGGCCCTAGAGGTGGAGGTCGTGGAGCATATAATCCACACAATGGTAGCACCGGTGGTATGATGTCCATGCATGGTGGTGCTCCAATGCAAGAACATGGTGGTATGGTGCGACGTGGTGGTCCACCAAGAGGACGTGGTTCATACCAGGGTGCTGGTATGACACGTCCCCCAATGCACCAACAGACGCATGCATCTAACTCACAGTCTGCACCAATGTCACTGAAGCGTGGAGCTCCTGGTGGTCCTCCTGGACCTAAACGTGGACGTTATGAATCTGGTCCATATTCTCAGAGAGCACCTGCGCCCAAATATCATCAACCTCCACATATGGCCCAGCAACCAGCTGCTAATTATGGTGTCGCTCATCAGCCAGCTCCACCACCACCACAAAGGTAAGCTAATCAAAACGGTTCTGTAAATGAAATGAGATTTTGAAATTTATGTGCTTATATTCTGTTTTTCAGTCACCATGGCTATCCACCTCATGTTGCAGCGCAAACAATGGATCCTTATGCCCAGTCATATGCTGCTGCACCACAGGCCCAAACCACATATAATGGTTATGCGCAGACATCAACCTATCCCCCGGCACCAGCGCATGCAACAACACATCAGGCCAACAGTGCCTATGCTGGTGGTGAATACGATCAAAGTCAATATCAAGGATACAGGTAAATATTTACAATCCCGATAATTTAAATATTTAGATTAACGACGTCACTTTTGGATCCCTTGAAAAAAGTCTTAACCTATCAATTAAAGTCTTAACTTATTAATTATTAAAAGACTTAACTAATGTGTTTTGTTATTTGTTTAGTTCTACATACGGTCAACAAGATACCCGCTATCAAACATATGGTCAAGATTATACACAACAGTATGGTGCCCCAGCTGTTGATTATAATACATCTCAGGCAGATTACTCCCAACATGCGCAGCAAACATACGATGAACGCGCTTACGCCGGTTATGGTAAGTACAATTAAATCTTTTTCTTTGTCATTCTAATAGATTATGTATTGTTTTAAATATTACTTTCCACAAGGGGTTATTTCAGTTTAGAAAATATGTTTTCTGATAGAAGATTTTCATAGCAATAAAGTAATGCAGACATATCTTAAACGATAAACAAAATTAGAATTTTAAAATTATATAATCACAACTTGCTATTTATATTTCATAATCTGTAAAAACGGCTTACAAAAGAAATATGTGATGATAAATTTAAAAAATTGTTCTATACTTATTTTTATTGACTCAATACGCGATTATCTTGTAAATGTGCAAGAGGTTTAGAAAGTAGATCAAGTGAAAGTTAGTGGTATAGGGGAAGGTGCTTAACCTCCAGGCAGTTCAAGGCCGCGATCAAATTTTGATAAGTTTTAATGAATTCTAAGGAATATTTCATTTCTTGACAATAAGAACAAAGAGGTAGAGGCAGTACCAAACATAGGATGTTTGGTATTGAAGTATCATTCTATATAAATATGACATATTGGTACCATAAAATGGTAACCCTCATTTAAAAGTAACGCGGTATTTTCCGTATGTTCAAGGTCCTTATTTTCAAACCTAGATGTGGCTTGGTTCTTCCTCCTAGCAATTAACCACGGTACAAATAGCGTTAAGGTATTTTGAATGTAAAAATTTCCCCAGTGCATGTATGCGCTGTCAATTTTCAGTCAGGGTAACGACCGCATTCGTTCGGCGTCCCAACGAGCATTTGGGTTTATTTACCAAGTTTTAGCGAAATTGTACGCCTCTGAACCGATAGGGCTGTCGAATGCGGCTTTATTGTCGACGAATATGTGGAATGTGTCGATGTCTTTTTCGTGGGTCTTTTCCAGGATCTGGCGCAGAGTGAAAATCTGATCAATGGCGGATTTGTAGGTATGAAGTCGCATTGGGACCATACCAATGCGGCTTCATACCTACATAATGCCATTGGTCATTCACTTCAGTCGTTCATGCCGTACGCTGGATAGCACTTTATATGCGATGGGAATGAGACTTATTCCTCTATAGTTGGCATATATCGTCTTGCCTTTTTTTGTGCACAGGAAGCTGACCGGTGGTCAGCGGTCTTTAATAGTTCAGCTGATAATTCATCCTACCTTCTTCAACCGACCTTCTTCATCGTTACTATTTGATACCAGAAGCTTTGCAAAATGCTCCTTCCCGATGCCCAACACGCTATCTGTATCTGTCACCAGGTTTCCATCTTCATCTCTATAGGAAGATGTGCCTGGCTTCGGTTTAGTGTTTCTCCTTTACTCCCAATAATTCTCCATCACATTAAGTGTTGCTACTGTCTGCAGGGTTGGCCTATACGCTGTGTTTTGCTGAAGTTTGTAGGGAATGGGCAATCCATTGCCATTTGGCTTCTATATTATAGTGACAAGGAGTGCTTTCGTCAAGCAGGTGGGTAAGTTGAGCGGAGTAGGCTTCTTGTATCTGTTGTGTTTGCAGCTTTTCGACGTCGACTTTCCGTGTTACATTAGATCGCTTGAATCTGGTGCTGCTAACTACCGTATTTTTTCCCCTCACAATTTTTTACGTTAAAATCTCCTAGTAGAATTTTAATATCCCGTAAAATATGTCTGTTCAACTTTGTCTTCTGTATATAAGACTGAGTTGGAAGAACCTCTGGAGACGAGGTATTTTATTCTCTTATTAACCATAAATCCGCCGCCAAATTCATGTCTCGTTTCATGGCTGCAATTATACAGTCCGTAATCATCTGATTTACCTACGCCAGTCTCTTTCCAGTAGATCCGCCAAGGCGAAAACTGCGCCTGTTCCGTTCAACGTGCGCCCATTCCAAGTGCAGATTCGCAGTTCTTTATACTTTTTCATAGTAGGAGGGGACAACTAACTCGACGCCTTAACTCTTTTTTTTATAGTTCTTAAGGGGGAACTCGCGGCACATATTAGCCTATCATTTCAACAGGTGATGAAAGTAGCTACCCCAGGTGACACCAGTGTCCACAATTGAGATGAAAAAGGGACCAAGATAAGCGTGGGCTTGGTATCCCTACGTCAGAGCCCTTAGTGTGGGCAATTTACAGAATATTTCTTCAAGGAGTATTGGTTCTTTAGGCAATTTTTTATATGCCCTAGGAGTGATTTTTTAATGAGTGGATATTTTAAGATTTTCTTATTCCATCTGCTGCTGGGTCATTATAATAATATTTTCTGGAGGGTTTTTAAAGACAAATTTCTGAAGGACAAAAATAATCTTAAGTGTGAATTTGTTGAATACACATTCACAAGGTCCAACTAAATGGATTATTAACGAATATATTCGGGAGAGCCCACAAAAAAGTCTGTATTCGGAAGACTAACAGAGTTCTACATGGGGATTATTAAAAAATAATTGATCATTCTGATTGAATGTAGTTACGAAGGGGTGTATCATAAACATTTGAATCCTCGCTGTCAGCTATGGCACCCAACAGTGTCGTCGATTAAAGTAAAACTCGGTATCCTTTGTATCGTCATTGTAGGAGAAGAGGACGGACGTTCTACGTCTGTTTACAAAGCAGTATGGTGGAGGGTGCAAAAGTA
This sequence comes from Musca vetustissima, assembly GCF_032173495.1. Lineage (NCBI taxonomy): Eukaryota > Metazoa > Arthropoda > Insecta > Diptera > Muscidae > Musca > Musca vetustissima. Next base: position 38,852 of record NW_026886817.1, on the reverse strand, counting down.
CCGTAGGTTATTCAAAGTATGTGAGCGCTTTTGGGATTTCCCCATCTTGAATCTTAATATATTACCAGATCTGAGTTCTTTTCATGGTATATTATATGTAGAGAAATATCCTTCAGGAGGTGATAAGACATATATAAACTATGTCCTACGTCTATTTACAAAACATAATGGTGGAGGGTGCAAAAGTACAGAAGGTTATTCAAAGTAGGTGAGCCCTCTTGGGGTTTCCCCCATTTTGTCTTTTCATGGTATATTATATGTAGAGAAATATCCTCCAGGAGGTGATAAGACTTATATCCTGGAAATAGAAGAGACTCCAAGAATCGAAATATCCAAATATAAATAGCAAGTATTGTAATTAGTATTTGATTTCACAATATATACATAAAATATTGGATCATATTAGGGTTTTTGTATTCCATGTGGAAAGTAAACAGTTAAAATATTATATATATATATATATATATATAAAACATAGTAGTATATTTTTGTAAATAGTTTTAAAATTAACATAACATATTGTGTAAATATTAACAAAAAATTTCTTGTGTTGTTTGGTCAAACAAACCAAAAACAAAAAACAACAATTGTATCTTTTCATCAAAAATCAACCAACCACCAACCACAGACACGCAGTCATATCAACAGAGTTATTCAAATGCGGGCTATTATTAAGTCAAAAAATATGGTAATGAAATTTTGAAAAAAAGAAAGAATATTAAAAAAATAATAATAAAATACAACAACACTATTCTCAACACAAAATACGCTGTGCGTGCCGATGATATAATACTACATAGCCTACAACACATATGTTTGCTGCAACCAACCAACCATCCAAAGCAACTACAAGATATATTAACTTTAAATATATATGTATGTATAGCCAAAAAAAACAAACATCCATTGAGTAATGCCAAAAAAAAAACAAACAAACAAAATCCAGAAGTTTGAAGTATATATATTAAGTCGTCGTATAGTGAATTGTGGATTGGCTGGCTGGCGTCGTTGTCATTTCGGCTATATATTGGTCGTCATCATCGTCGTCTACGTTATTCATCTATCGTCCGTTGCAACCAAAATATGCATGATCTTAAAGAATGGTAAATGAAAAAAAAAAAAATCATTTAAAAAAGGAAAACAAAGATCGTCGTCGTATATTATTGAATAGTAGTCGTAGTAGTTATATACTTCTTATATTTATCATAAACAAAAGAGACGCAAAAATATGATGTTATAAAACTATGTCAGACACTTTATATTTTTAAGTGATAATAACAGAAAAACCAAGATAATTTTATAAGCAAAAAAGTGTCTAAAATTGTATTTCTTTACTTTTTGAAAAACTAAAAAAAAAATCCCAAATTAATATTACCAATCAACTGAGACGACCTATACCTACACCCATCAACAGAATCAATCACATCCTTGTTTGATATTGGTAATATTTTAATTATATGATATAATATTGTTTTAATTTAACCCCATAGAATCTAATAATAACAATGATGGACAAAGCAGTAACTCCTGTACTCAGTCGATAAATAAAATAGAAAACAAATGTTTAATTTTTTTCTCTCGCCTATACATATATTCTTAAGGAGTTTGTAATATTTTTTTACTAAATTGACTATTTTTTTCAATCTATCTATCTACCCCTTTCCCCCTATTTTTTTCAATTCAAACTTGGCAATGCAATACTAAATCTATTTAAAACTATTTCTACTCCCAACAAAAAATACATATTTTATGTACTTTATTTTGACACAAATAAAAACAAAAAATATATATTATTAATAATAAGAGATTATTGTTTCAAATGAAAGAAAATTTTTTGTTTGTAAATTTAAGTTAAACAACAAAACAGTTTTATTGTTTTATTTTTGTTTTATCAACCAGCCCACAAAAATTTTCCCCATAATATTGCATTATAATCTAATGATAAAAAAAAAAAACATTTATATATATTATTTAATACATGTTCGCATAAACAAAATATATATTTTGAAATGACCAGCAATTTTTCATGAATAAGTTTTTATTTTCTTACCCTCCTTCCTCTTTTTTAGTGCAGCATAGCAATTATGATGAGTTGTATTTTATAAAAAAAAATAATAGTACTTAAAAGACTGGATTATCATGCATTTTTCCAAACATGACAAAGCCTAGCCAGTTACTTTATTAGGTGACTTTGGTTTATTGAATAGAGAGTAGACATGCGGAAAAGACGACAATTGTTCAAGCAGTTACAATAGTATGGTTTTAGAAATGTAGTAGACCCCATACATGCATTTTTCTCACTTGGAAAATATTTTTGAAAAAAAAATATATTTTCTTAATCCAATACGTTAGGTGTATTTTTAAACTCCACCCTGTTTTAAATATACACATTAAAATATATTTTTTGGGTACATACAAATATTTTTTAAATCCAACACATTAGGTGTATTTGAATTGTTTTTTTTTTTTTTAATTTGACGGATTGTGTTAGGGCTTAAGGCCCGTACCTAAATTCAGTGCACTGCGTACTTAAATACCCACCTTCTCACCATTATAGGGTTTGTTGAACGTCCGTATTACCCAAACACGGAAGGACCTTATTTACTTGAATGGCATTTCAAAACGGCGAAAATGGATGAAAACATTTTTTTAATTGATCGAAAAATTTTTACAATTATAGAAAAACAAATTTTTTTCAATGTCTGGAATTCTATTAAACAAAATATCCAAAGTACGCATTGTAAATGTTGAAAATCTTCAACTTTATATTTTATACGCAAGGCGTATTTGGGTAACATTCTTTGAAATACATGTATTTAACTTTTGAGGTGAATAAAATCGTACGCATACGCATGTATTTAGGTACGACCCTAAAAAATATATATATATTTTTTAATTCGGGATTTGTGTGGGGCTTTAAAAAAATATTTTTTTTTTAATTCAGGATTTGTGTGAGACTTTGAAAAAATGTTTTTTTTTTTAATTCACAAGTTGTGTTGGGACTAGAATTTTTTTAAATCCACATCTTGTGTGGGGACTTGAAAAAATATATTCTAAATTCCCGATTTGTGTGGGGCTTTGAAACCGTATTTTTTTTTTTAATTCACCATTTGTTTGGGGGCTTAGAAAAAATATTTTTTAATTCATTAGTTGTGTTGGGCCTAAAAATATATTTTTTTAAATCCATGCCTTGTTGTGGGCTTTAAAAATATATTTTTTTAAATCCATGCCTTGTTGTGGTCTTTAAAAATATATATATTTTTAATTTACGCCCTGTGTTGGGTTTTGAAAAAAAAACATTTTTTTTAGAATCCACGCCTTCTTGGGCTTTGAAAAAAAAAATTATATTTTTTTAAATCCACGCCTTGTGTTAGGCTTTGAAAAAAAAAATATTTTTTTTAATCCACGCCTTGTGTTAAGACTTGAAAAAAAAAATTAAAAATACACGCTTTTTTCTTGATTAAATATTTTTTAAAAATCCTCGCCTTGTGTTGCGTCTTGGAAAAAACTTGTGTTGGGACTTTAAAAAAATATATTTTTTTTTAATCCACGCCTTGTGTTAAAACTTGAAAAAAAATATTATTTAAATCAAGTTCCATTTAAGCTCCATGTCATCCCCATTAACCACCAATGATCACTTGGACCCACATCCAGGGGTATGGGCACCTCGTACTGTTGTTGTTTTTACACAATGGGCTTAGGTGACAGATGAGAATGGGTGGATTTCTGAATTTCAGATATGTCAGTCTGTTGAAATCGAGCTATCGAGCTTTCAATATTTAAGACATAGTTTTGAACCTTGCAAGAAAGCGTGGCATTGAAAATGGGTTCAAGTATAAGGGTCCAACTAAGTATTGAGATGGTTCGTCCCACTTTCTGTTTTCCAAAGGGTAAAACATCTTCGCAAACAAAATTTAATGTGGGTCCATGTTTTGAAGCAGGCGTTAGTGGTGGTATTTGAATCGGCATTTTGGGGGGTTCCGGTTTCTTCGGGAGCTAAAAAAAGTCTTTGCAGAATATTTTCAAAAACATAACTTACCTTCAAAAACAAATCGTATTGAAAATTTAAACCTCAGTAAAATTCGAAATACTTGATTACAAAAGTTAAATATTATTCCTTTCGAATTCTATAGAAACCGCCAGTGTGCATTCATCTGACTGATAGATAATCCCTCTTTTAGGTATTGTTAACAATTTTTTTTTTTTAAACACAACTCATCTTAATGTTTTTTTCTTCTTTTCACTATAGCAATAAGTTAAATAGAATATAAAATTATTAATGATAATAAAAATATATATATACAACAACAAAATAAAAAGTCAAAAGTTTTAGTTAATAAGAAAAGAGCATCATAATTATTTCTATCTATACATTATTTTTTCAGTGGAACAAGAAGAATGTTATTAAGTGCGTTACTATAAAACTCAACAAAACGCATGTTTAAACACACATATTTAATAAAATAAAATAAATAATTTAAGCAAACAAAAAAAATCACTTTTGCTTTATATATTTAAAAAATTTAAATTAAATAAAAAATACCAATATGAAAAAAGAAAAAAAACTAAAGTAAAAAAAAAAACGAAACCCAAAACAAACAGAATTTTATTGAAACGAGATCATGAGTAAAACAAAATTAAAACGTAATATAACCAAACCAAAAACAAAAAAAAAAAAAGAGAAAGAGAAACAAATCAGTTAAAGGCAAAAACCCCAACTGTGATAAGTGCAAAAACAATATTATGGGCTATAAGAAAATCCTACAACCAAACCAATTCAAGGTACAAAAATTTAAAAACTAAAACTACATTTTAATGTGATATTTACAAAAAAACTACATTTTACTATAATACAACTAAAAAGACTGATGAACGAAAGCAAAATTCAAATATTATTCTTTTATATGTTAATTTGTTTCTTATAATTTCATGTACATTTCTTTTATTGTTAATTTAATACGTGGAAATGCGTAGCAAAAGCATTTATAATGGAAAATTTTATTCCAAAAACAATACTATATATTTACAACAACAAGTGCAATAACAACAATTTAATTTTTTTTTTTGTTATATCATTTTGTTAATTTTTTTAGTATTTTAGTTTGTAATTGAAATTATTTATTTTAAAGAATAAATGATAAACAAAGACTGACACACGATGCTGGCCATCAAAAATATTAATGAAACACAAATCAAAACATCCTCAAAAAATATATATATAACTAAGAAAGTTTCAAACATTACGTCTCCAAAACAAAACAAAACAAAGAAAAGAAAAAATCAAAGTGAAATAATTACTATTTTAAAAAATTATATATATAAAAGTTTTACAATTGCCAATCACAAGGATTCTTTAAGTATACCTCTCGGCTATCGACTGAAATTACATTTATTATAGATAATTGAAAACAAAAAATGGATACTAAATTTAATTGAAACTAAAGTGCAATTATTTAAACTCATGTTTTATTTATTAATTTTTTTATTATTTTAGTTTTTAATTAACATTATTTATTTAAAGAAAAAAACTTGTCACGATGATGCTGGCCATCAACTATTACCGATATACCAAAAAAAAAATTATAAAAGCAGCAACGTTTTAAACACTATTTCTAATATTATTAATTTAAAAAAAGACATTAGCATTTTATAATTGCCAATGAAGGTTAAAGAATGATTTCCTTAAATTCACTTCGGGTATCATGGACTGAAACTACAATCATATATACAATATAAACCAAGTGAATACACTATTATATAAAGGAAATACAACAAAAAGTTATTTTCACAAGGTAATATTTAAACGTAATTAACCTATTTTGAAGAATGTATGTTTAAAAATTCAAACCTCTACGTGAAATCCTCACAAAATTATTTATATGTAGGTATGATTTTTTTTTTTATAAAAAATTAAGAAAATATCACAAATACAATTTTGCAAATAAGCTACTCCGAACAAAATTTATAAATAAATATGACATCTAAAATCTAGTTTAAATTTTCAAGAGACTATATAGATGACTTTATATTAGAATGCTAATCTTAATCCACCTCTTTAAATTTCTCACAGCTGTTTGCCTACAAAGCCTAGAAACAAAAGTGTAACAAAATATAGCAACGTCTGTTTATTGATGATTATTTATGACCGCACTGATGTCTGGGTATATTGTCAGATCATCCACAGAGTGGCACAGGATCTCCTATTTCTCTGCACTTCTAGTCGGCACCAATTTTGGGAGATTTAGAACAGCCCCGATTAATTCTTCTGATAACCGCAAATATTAAGAATTGAAGTAGTTCGTGGTACACTTCATAGTTTACGGTTAGGTTAGGGATGTACGGTTGTTAGTAACAAGCGTCAACTCGGAGACTATTGTCCATTGTGATCATCCTTTATACCTGAAAAGAGTACGAGAAGATAAGAGAGAGTGGAAGAACAAGAAGTAGAAAGTTGGGAAGGAGGGCCTAGAGGTTGTTATTTTAGCCATGTCAGATTTTGGACAAAGCCTAGGATCTGGTTGGGGTCTATTATAGGGAAGAAGGCTAAATTATCAAATTTCATGTTTCAAACTGTTTATGTCTTCTGCCGATCAGCGATGACATCTACAGAGGATTGTTTCTAGCTCTTCTTTGTCCTCACACAGACGTCAGTAATCCTCTCCGCCGGAGTACCATTTCGAAGTGAGAGATCTAATCTTGCAGTGATCTGTTATGATCCCCACAATGATTTTGATCTTCGGTGAGAGAATTCAGGCCAGATAGCTTTTGAGATTCTGCAACCAGGTTCGATCATCTGTTACCGACTACCTCGCCGTAGAACAAGCGGATTTTGCCAATGAAATAGCCAATGGTTGGTTGCACAGATCTCTCAATTTTTACAGTTTACAGTTTATACTATAGCGGCTATCAAATATTTATTTATTTCTTTCAAAAAAAAAATCAATTTTGGCCGATTTTAAATAAATTGCAAACCATACTACTCCATGTAATAATTAAATCTTAACGACATATTGGACTGGCTATCATCTGACCGGATTCAGTTGGCTTCAGTTTGTCTATACAGAAACCTCAGTCGATATATCGATTCAAAAATTCAAAATTTCCTTTTGTCTGCAGGCAGGTCAAGTTCGAAGATGAGCTATATCGGTCCACGTTTAGGCATAGCTCCCATTTAATAACTTAGTACATTAAGTTCTTATAGGGTAACAAATTTCTCCACTAGAATGATAAATATAGGTCCCATTTTTACTTGTGGCCCCCTGATACTCCCAATTTTCAGCACTTTGGGCATTTTGATCGCGTTTTCGATTGAATTGGCTGTAACTTAGTACTTTATGTTCTAAGTTACAGCCACTAAAGTTATAAATATAGGGGGACCCATATAAGGGCCCTCCAATTTTCGATATTTGCTGAAATTTAGTACATTGGGTTCTTCTTATTGGGTAACAAATTTCTTCACAAAAAATATAAATATAGGTCCCCTTTTTCTGGTAGCACCTCATTAAAACGATACAGCCCAATTTTCAGTATTTTGAGCATTTTGATCACATTTTTTGACCAAATTGGTAGTACTTAGTACTTTAAGTTCTTATTGCGTAGCAAATCTCTCCACTAAAAATTATACATATACAGCCTTATTCTGGATATTCGCTGGGAGATATCTCGCATATAAAAAATTTTTCGCTTTCACATTCTCGCCTTATTCTGAATGAATAGGGAGACGCAAAAATGCGAGATGCAGATTCGAGTTTTCGAAAATGGTGGTTGAAAAAAAGATTCGTGTTGCCATATCGTAAATTAAGTTGCGCTGTGTGTGGCCATATTGTAATTTAAGTTGCAATGTGTGTTGCCCCATTGTAATTTAATTGTGTAATATTTTTCAATATATTATTTATTGATTTTTGTTATTAAAAATTGTTGCTTTTTATTGTTATTTAAACTTTATAGCAATACAAATGTGAAATATCAAGAATCCGCTGTATAAATGCTTTGTAATTAAAAGAAAATAAATTAAAGTTTGAAAATATGGCAACCTACAATATGGCATGTGAAACAGCTGTTCATTATTTTGATGCAATTTGTTGCAACAACTACAATAGATTACAAATAAAAGAACATTTTTTTATGATGGCAAAAACACAACGAATAATAGGAAGAAATCTGCGATTTAATTAATTAATTCACAGTTTATTATTTCACTACATAATTGTGTGCCTTTTTATTTAATTTTGATATTTTATCTCCCCAAATTCTTAAAGTGGTCAGTTATGTTATGATTTGCTCCTACTACTTTATTTCTTCCTTCAAATCATGCACACGATAATTTTGAAAAAAAAAAATATTTTTTGTTCTTTCATAATTTTTATATCAGTTTTTCACTCTTAAGCGGCTCATCAGGCAAATTTGGTTTTTCCATAATTTTTAAAATTTTTTTCTTGAGAGACAGATCCTCACACAAATGTCTGCATTTCGCCTCCAAAATGCATCAAACTCGACTTAAATATTCCTTATTACCTTCATACATTCTTTGGCAGCATGCATCGTTATCAATAGGATTTCCAATGGCATTTTATTGGCTGTTTTCCAGTTAAAAATTTGCTTACTATCATTTATAATATTCTAAATCGTCATAGAATAAGTATTGTGTAAATATTTTTCATAAAAATAGTTATTACTTATGTTTTTGTAGTCAACTCCCCTTAAATTTATTAGCGAAAAATTTCGCACAAAATTTCATCTCATCTGTAATTCAGAATACCTAATTTTTCGCCAAAGCGGATTTTTTCGCTTTCGAACTTCATTCAGAATAAGGCGAAAGCGAGAATGCGAAAAAATTCACTGGAAAATGTTGTTCAGAATAAGGCGAAGGGAAAGAGCGAGTAAATTCACATGGAATTGACATCTAGAATAAGGCTGATAGTTACATTTTTTCGGATAGGCCCTATATAAAGGTATTTTGCGGTTCTTGAACACATTTTTCAACCGAATTCACTGAAATTTAGAACATTGGGTTCTTATTGGGTAGCAAATTTCTCCACAAAAAATTTCTGGTAAATCACCCTAACAAAATATATAAATATTCGCTCTGTTGCTCCGATGAAATTTAAATCAAATATATAAAGTAAATCTCCAAATATTTCAAACAAAAAATACAATTTTACAAAGTATTACTGCTTATCATTTCCAATTAAATCTTTACAGTTATGAAAACTATACAAAAAATATGTGACTGAAATTTAATTATAAAAAAAAGTAAAGGTTGGCAATAAATATTACAAAAATATATATCCTTATAGGTAAGTTTAATATATGGGTTTACCACAAAAAATGTATTAAAAAAAAAACACGGCTAATGATGTTGTTGGAAACAAAAAATAAAGTGTCCTCTACAATTATCTATTAAGAAATGCAAAAAAAAAGAAAAAAAAAAACAATTCAATTGAACCAATAAAATATCTATTGAATAATTTACAAAGAAAAACACTAAGATATCCAGTGAAATACGAATGGTTTAATGATTTTACCTCAAAAATAATAAAAGTAAATATACTTGAAAACAATACCAAATTTATTTAATATTTATGTTTTTATTTTATTTATGACATTTTATGTTTGAAATAAAAAAAAATAACTACTACAAATTTTATTTTATTTTTTTTTTTTTATTAAAAAAACTACAGATTATTAAATATTATTAAATAAGCTGGAAAACATTATTAAATTTATTTCATATTTATGTTTTTTATTTTGTAAAAATAAATAATTAAATAAAGCGACTACAAATTTTAATTTTTTGTAATTTAAAAAAAATCTCCAAAATATTAAACTTTTTAAAAATGAAAATTTATTTCATGATGCTTTAAAAATACACAAAGAATTAACGGTATAATTTTAATTTGGTTTTTTTACAAATTTTTTTTCGTTTTTAATTTATTCTGTTTTTATTATTTGTAAATATTAAATAACTTTTTAATGATATATATTCTAAAAAAGAGACAAAACAAAAAATGATCGCAACTCTAATACACTTTAAAAGAAGTTATAAACTGCTCTAATAAACCAAACACATATGATATGTGGTAAGTTATACCCAAAAATGCCAAATACAAATAATAAAAAAAAACAAATGAAATAAATTATATAATTACATATAAACAATATTTATTTTACAAAACATAAAAACAAAATAATATAATTTTATTTTATATATACATAATACTGATTTGATTGTTCTATATTTCAGCAAAATTATTAAAAAAAAAAACTAAAACTAATTACAAGCTAAAGATGATAGCAACCAACTACCAATAGTGTACTACCAGAACTACTAACCACCAACATTATTTGGTAATATGAAAAAAGTGATTTTAATGTGATTTGTTTTTTTTAATTTTATGTTTTGAGGAAAATTAGAAGTACACGACATATTGATACGTAATTCCATAATTTGTAATTTGAGAATTGATATAATTGATTTACATCCATGGAAAAAATTTTCCTCTAAGGCCAGAAAAAAAATTGAAATTTTTTCCATATGTAGCTATTTGCTACATATTTTCTGATCAAGTCCGCCCATCTGTTGTAATCACGCTATCTTATAAAGGAATTGAGATAGATCGCCAAAATTTGGCATAGAATAGTCTTTTGTCTGCAGGCAGGTAAAGTTCGAAGATAAGGGTACCGCCCAATTTTCGATGTTTTGGGGTTCTTGAGCGCGCTTTTCAACGAATTCGCTGAAATTTGGTATATTGGATTCTTTTTGGGTACCAAATGTCTCCACTAAAAATTATAAATATCGGTCTACCTTTTTCTGGGTTCGAAATTGACTAATGTAGGTCATTAATTAGGCATATCCCTCATATATTTATTATCCCAAATATTCGATAGATCCTACATTATGTAATCTAAGTTTGTAATCTAAAATGCAGTAGTTTGAGGATTGCATATTCTACCATGCGTTATTAGTATCAGTCCACTATTTGGGGTTTTTATTAAAAATTGCTGAAATTTGTATTTGGTGTAAATAATAGTTTACATAAACCGGTTTGTAGAATTATCGGTATAGGTTCACTTTTTGGTATGTTTTTATTTCAAGTATCTGTCAGTATACCTATGGTGGAGGGTATCCAAAGTTCGGCCGGCCGAACTTAACGCTTTTCCACTTCTTTCTTTTTCAAAAAATCGCCAAAGAATTTCCTTGTTTTGTAGGATTCTAAAGCTCATATCTTTTGATCCACAATAGATACAGCCACATATCGAACCATTTTGAAAAGCGCAAAATGTAGTATATAATTTGAGCCGAGTTTGGTGAGGGACTTAAATAGTGCCTAGTTCGACGTTTAGGGAGTTTTTCAAGAAAATCGGCGTCCAAACCCCGTGTTTTTGACTCCCAAACGGATGAAAGGCATTTTCATGGTTATTTTTATGCACATCCCAGTTAGAATTTTGGTTTAACTAGCTTGACACTTATTTGCCAACTACAAAATAAATTAATTCGAAATTTATTTGAAGTCTCAGAATACAAATTGTAATAGACATTATTTGAATTACATGTAGAATACAAATATCCATTAAAATCATTTTTACAAATATAAAAAAAACATATCTAGAACGCCAAATGTTTGGAGATAAATAATATGGAAAAACATATCCATAACAAAAAATAAATATATATATATATTTTTTAATTTTTTGTTTTCATCTAATTTTTGATTATTACATTTATTTTATTTTTTTTTTTTTAATTTTAATAATTAAAAACTAAAAAAAAAACATAAAAGTGCTAAACTAAAATACCTTTACATAAATTAAATATTGATTTTCTTTGCAACAAAAAAATACAATGAACCTGAAATTTGAAAACTAATAAATTCCATAATTATTTTTATTGAAACCTCAGTAAAGGTATATTAAAAAGTGACAAAAACAACAACAACATACATTAATTACAAATATATATCAAAAAGAATATTGCTGCCAAGTCCATACAAACTACCAAATTCAAATGAATAAAAAAATATTAAGAAGAAGAATTACAATCAAGCCTTCAAATGGCAAATTAATGAAAAAAAGGAAAAATACAAAACCACATATGCTAAGATGCATACTCAAAATAATTATCACTTTTTTAGTTTGTTCAACAATTTTTAATAATTTGATAAATTGTTTTTCATTTCCTTATTTTTTTATATTTTTAATTTGTTTATATTTATTTTTGTTTTATTGTTATATACGATATTTTATTAAAAAAAAGAAAAGAAAAGACTGTGATATTCATTAAATAAATACAGAATACAAAACATTTAAATATAGCGTAATTTTGTTTTATTTTCTTCAATATTATATTACATTAAAACGAAACGAAAGGAAATGAAATTTTTTAAAAATTTTCATTTAATTTATTGTTATCTGATATGAAAGAATAGGTAAGTTCTCTATGAAATTTCAATATTAATAATGTTATTAGAATTTACTGCATATGAATATTACATATATTATTATTTTCCTTTATTTGAATTTTGTTTTTATACATTCACCCTTATTATATTAGCCGAATGGAATGTCCGATTTGATACAAATTGTGTACATCGAATCAAAAAGATCCATTCTTTCTTGTACCTCCCCCACAAAATGGTAAATTTTTTTTCATTTCTATTTTTTTTTTTTTTTTGGTTTAGATGCACTTTGCGGACACCTCTCAGATCATTTTGAAATTTTAATCATAGCTACCTCATCTGATGCTGTTTACAACAACATACATTTTTCGGGGGGAAATCAGTACTTCCCGAGATATGAGGTTCCAAATTTCACTCCGAAACGTTTAAAATTTACTGCAGATAGTCCTTTTGATACGGTTGACAAACTTTTTAATTTGTTTGGGGAGAACTTTGAACTTCCGGAAATATGAGTTCCAAAATTTTAAAAATAAGCCCATATGGTTTCTATTTGTTTGATTTAAGTATTTATATTTGTTTGCCTTCTTGTTCAGCAGAGGTATGTATACTGCAATCACTTTTGGTAAAGAGATGTAGGGGGATCTGTTTGCTAAAAATGATTTCTCCAACCCAAAATGATTAATATTTCAGAAGTAGTGCATTATCTTATGACAAATTAAATTGTTATTAACCCTTTAAGACCCGAATTTTCTGCGCAATCATAGAACAAATTCCTGTTCAAAGATTTAATGCAACTAGATATACACAAATCCCTACATCCTTGCATTCGGGAGATACAGTTTATTCTTTCGGAAAAATTAAATTTCAATATCAAGAAAACCAAAATGCAAAACCGCCAGAAAAATCATTTAAAATTATTCTCTATATTCATTTTTACAAGTATCAAAAATAAATCTGATGGCAGAATTCATACCATTTGAATACGAAGCGATTTAAAAAATTTGGTATGTATGCACAAATTAGTACTGAGCTATATGGAAATCTGAACCGATTTTCTCGCAACTTACCACTCATCATTCTAGACTCAATTCTGTACGCTATGCCAAATTTCGTGCAAATCGAAGGATGCATAGGGACTTTGGTGCACAATTTACATCGAACGAAAATATATAAATATGGGAGCTATATCGAAATCTAAACTGATTTTTCCCAATTTTAAAAGGGTTCGTTTTTGAGCCAAATAAGTGACCTATGCCAACTTTCATCCAATTCGGGTCATAAATGCGACCTGTACCTTATTTACAATTTATTATGGACAGACAGACGGACGGACATGCATAAATCGATTTAGAAAGTGATTCTATGCATATTCTCAAAAGGAACCATGTGTCTATCTCGTTTCCTTTTGCCTGTTACAAACATATGCACAAAGACATAATACCCTGTACGACAGTATGGTGATGGCTATAAAAATGGTATTCTAGTTGGGGCATCCTTCATCGATTGGTGGGGATGTTGAGCGGAGTAGGCCTGGGTGCGAACCTTGGCTGCCACAAAGTATTGGTCCGAATCGATATTAGTTCCTCGTATCGATCGAACGTCTAAAACACTGGACGAATGCCTCACAACATGGTCAATTTGATTTCTCATTGCTTGACCAGGAGAAATCCAGGTGGCCTTGTGTATATCGAGATGCTTGAATCTGGTGCTGCTAACTACCATGTTTTTGCTGCCGCGAAGTCAATCAACCTCATGCCGTTGTCTGATGTTTCTTCGTGGAGGCTGAATTTTCCGATTTTTGCATTAAAATCTCCTAGCAGAATTTGAATGTCATGACCAGGGCAGAGGTCATATGCAGTTCCTAGGCGTTCGCAAAAAATGTCTTTGGTCTGTTCATCTTTGTGTTCCGTCGGAGCATGGACGCAAAAAAGACTGATGTAGAAGAACTTCGCTTTTATAATACAGGGCGTAATCATCTGATTTTATTACGCCAGTCCCTTTCCAACGCATTTCCCGTAAGGCAGTAATATCGGCTTTGTACTTCTTGAGTACATCCGAAAACTGTTCTGTACAACATGCGCACATTCAAGTGCAGATTCGCAGATCGTGGTCCTTTATACGTTTGCGGGGGTCGTCAATATTAGGGGGGTTTGGTTTTCTTTGCTTTTTCATAGTAGGAGGGGTTTTTCGATTTTTATAGTTCTTATGGGTGAACTAGCGGCACATATCAGCTCACTATTTTAACGGGTAATGGAAATAGCTACCCCAGGTGACACCACGGGGAGGTCTGTGTCCACAAATGAGTTGAAAGAGTGACCAAGATAAGCCTGGTCTTCGCCATGTTAAAGCCAATCAGAGTCGTTGTTTGGTATCTATCATCCCCTGTTGTCAGCTCCCTTTAAGTTTATTTGCGAAATCACATCACATTCTACCTTGTGTCCCGTAATCCGGAATAACTAATTTTTTCCAAAATCGGATTTTTTCGCTTTCGAACTTGGCTCAGAATAAGGGGAAAGTGAAAATGCGAAATATTTCGCTGCGAGTTTTGGTTCAGAATAATTTTGAAGGGAAGAGCGAACATATTCACGGTGAATTGATGTCCAGAATAAGGCTGAATGGAGTAATTCACGGGATACGCGCACGCGTTTTTTTGGTTGTCTAGATTGTGGTGATAATGTTCCTTTTATTGATGTTAATACTGTTAATGATTACTTCTGTAATGTGGGCAAATCTAATCCTGGTGTGAGTGTAGGAATTGATGGTGTCTTTGTTCAAGAGTCATTTAGGTTTTACTGCGTGTTTATGGAGGATGTTGAAATTGCTCTCCGCAAAATTAAGTCTGGAGCTGTAGGTTTTGATGGCATTCCTATTAAATTTTTAAGAGTGTTTTTCCATACATATCTGTTCACTTTTTGCATTTTGTTAATTGTTTTTTTATGACGTCATCCTTCCCGCAAGCTTGGAAGGTGGCTCGTGTGGTGCCTGTTCCGAAGAAAGGGTCGTCATACAGTCAGTCTAACTTGCGTCTAATAAGTGTATTGCCGGCCATGTCAAAGATAGTAGAGCATATTATTAAAGATGCTATTTTGGAGTTTTTTGATGATCACAAATGCCTGAGTAGTTCTCAGTATGGTTTTCGGCGTGGCTGCAGTACTACGGTGAACTTATTATCCCTTACTGATGCTATTCGCGATGTTTTTGATGGTTCTGATGTTGGTCTTCTTTTTGGTCTTGATTTGTCTAAGGCCTTTGAATCCATTGACCACGCGCAGCTTATTCGCAAGCTTAGAGTCAAATTTGGGTTTTCCGTTTCGGCCTGTAGACTAATTTCGTCGTATCTGGAGTGTAGATCCCAGTTTGTTGTGCACAAGGGTGTCCAATCTGATGTTGGTCTAATCCGGTGTGGAGTCCCGCAGGGTTCTGTGCTGGGCCCATTATTTTTTATTATGTTCATTAATGACATCATGGATTCTGTTACTGCTAGTGATTGTAGTCTCTTCTTGTATGCGGATGACATACATGTTTTCTTTAGGAGTGTTGATCTCGCCAGGTTGGAGAATCTGGCTAACACAACGTTGCAATCTCTCTCTATGTGGATCACTTCCAATGGTCTTGATATAAACTGGAATAAGACTGAAGCTGTTTTGTTCAATTGTTGCTATGACGGTTCTATGCCTAATATTTGCGTTATTTCCTTTACTATTAATATTGTTGATGAAATGAAGTGCCTGGGTGTAATTATTGATGCCAAACTTAGTTTTTCGACTCACATTGATCTTCTGTTGTCCCGTGTGCGATTCCAGCTTAGGAGGCTTTATAGTGTCCAAGCATATTTGCCTCTTGGCGTAAGGGAGAAGGTGGCTATGTCGTTGTTGATGTCTCAGGTTAACTATTGTTCGGAGGTTATTTCGGGCTCTAATTCTGGCCATTTGAATCGGCTTCAAAAGGTTGTTAACTCCATTGTTCGTTATGTATATGGTTTGGGTCGTAGTCATTATGTTTCCCAATTTGTTGTTAAATTTCTTGGCCTATCCTTATACCCTACATAACTATGTTGTCAGGGTATTATAGCTTTGTGCAGCCCTAAGAGTTTGTAACGCCGCGAAATATTGGTCCTAGACCCACCTTTAAGTATACCGATCGTCATATCTCGACTATCTGAGTCGATCTAGACATGTGTGTCCGTTCGACCGCCCGTCCATTATAATTTGTAAACACGATACAGGCCACAGTTATGGACCAATCTTCACGAAATTGCATATAGGATGGGTTCTGGCCAATGAAGAAACCTATTGTTTTTGGTAAAGATCGGGTAATATTCAGGGGATGAAATGGACCAAATACTAAATTTTTGTCAGTTTTTCTGGTCGCTCCAGAGGCTCCAGGATTGGGTCAAAGAATAAGCATGCCTGTTTTGTTAAAGATCGGCAAATATTTAGCGTGTCAAATGGACCCAGACTTTTGTGTGAAAAATGACAAAATTTGTATTCTAGACCCGAGAGGTTGATATTATATCCGAGAGGAGTGGTTGACCTTTAAATCTTATACCAATTATATTGTGGTATGTACTCGGATGTGGGAGTTACACTTAAATATTTACAGGTGCTTACGTATTCAGATATTATTTAGTAACCCATTACCACATTAGAGGTCGGAAATATAACGCTGATCGCTTTGAAATTTTCCATGAGGATCCAGGTATGATCAAGGATAATGCCTATAATTTTCGGTGATGATTATGTTATAATATTGCGGTGAAGTGAACCGAAAGCTGTTATTTTAGTTGTTTGCATTAAATTTCATTTTGTAGAGTTTTTTTACTGTTATGTATTTTTAATTTATTTAGTTTATTCTTTGTTTGGATTTTTTTATATAAGTTAATATATGTTATTGGCCACCGGGTTTTAACAAAGACCAAAACCGAGCTAGGAGTTTCTTCCACTATTATATGCTCTCAGATTTTTGTGGATTTTCAAGTTGAAAAATGTGTCATAGTGTAATTATGAATTAGTATTTGTCAAATTAATTGGGGGTCATTAAAAGATCCCAAGTATAAGCAGGGTTAAAAATGTAGAGAACTTTGAAATGAAGTTTCTAATATCTATTTTATGTCCCCAAAAAAGTATATACAAGACACTCTTGCCATTTTGAGAGGAACGCATTTTATTGTTGTTGTTGTGTCGAAATAATGCCAATTTTGAGAGGAATACATCTGTATTTTATTTTAGTAAAATATATCATTCGTGTGTCTGTGCATTATATAAAATGCTTTTATTTTGAGATCAATAAAGAGACGTACAGGGTGGTACAATTTTACATTACTAATATTAATGTGGGTATGTGTTTGTTTTTATTCGTGAAACAAATGTATGCAGTATGTATCGCTCTGCCCCAGTTATTATAACATTATTTAATATTGTGTGTGCATAGATATTTTTAAATGAAAAAAAACCCTTTTTATTTAATTTATTTTTTTTATATACATACACGTTTTTTAAGAGATAAATGGGGTCCTTAAATGTTTAGATAGTAGTGGCTACCAGTTGACTATCATCTTAATATATATTTTTTTTTATTTTTTTGGTTACAAGAGAAACAGTGTTGTATTTTTGTGTGTAATATTACAAAGAGATCAACTTAAGTTTTTATTATTAATAATTGTGTTTTTTTTTTGTATGAGAAACTTACATTATTAAAAAAATTGTTTTTTTTTGAATTTTTTTTCAGTGTACATTTAGTTTTAAATAAAATTACTTATGATAGATAATTGTTGTGAGAGTTAGTATGGTTTGTTTTTGTTGTTTAGCATATGGTCCATTTAGACTAGAATTCCAGGTTGTGAAGCTACGCACATCTCAGAGAAATGAATTTTTTTAAAAAAAGTTTACAATCCAATTATCCATTCCATGAGAGATGTAGGGTAGGGTTGTTGAAGAAGAGGTGACTGGGGATGTAATTTAACGTCTCTTGCCGAAACGCAAGAAAACATGATCAACATCGGTACGTTTGCCCAAATTGTTGGTATAGTCTTCAGAGTTGGTAACCAAAGCTGTGTGAGAAGATATTTAAATTAAAATCTATATTTTTTTATTGAAAATATATAACTTACTTGCAGCCTCATTATTGATATAGGTCTTCAGAGCAGTTGTCAATTGATCGGAATTTTCCAAGGCCATGCACACCTTGCGAATATGTGGTGGCATACCTTCAATGATACCGGGCTGACACAAAGGAGCCACAGTCGAGGCATAACAGCTTACCAAAACGCTGGAGAAGACAAGGCTGCAGACAATTATGGCAACAATTTGGTTCGACATTTTTATTTGGGCTAAAATGAGCGAGAGGGAGAGAGAGAGATGAAGAAAAGAATTAAATATTATGTAATTAAAATAAGAGAAATTTTTCAATTCAATTCGAGCCAGTACTTTTGTATTTTTTAATTAAGGACTTTTTATACCCTACACAACTATGTTGTCAGGGTATTATAACTTTGTGCAGCCCCAAGAGTTTGTAACGCCGCGAAATATTGGTCCTAGACCCACCTTTAAGTATACCGATCGTCATATCTCGACTAGCTGAGTCGATCTAGACATGTGTGTCCGTCCGTCCGTCTGGCCATTATATTTTGTAAACACGATACAGGCCACAGTTATGGACCAATCTTCACGAAATTTTGCATGTAGGATGGGTTCGGCCTAATGAAAACCCCTATTGTTTTTGGTAAAGATCGGATAATATTTAGACGATAAAATGGACCAAATACTTAATTTTTGTTGGTTTTTCTGGTCGCTCCAGAGGCCGCAATTATGGCCCAAACATCTCGAATTTTTACATGGAGAAGGCGATTGTCAAATAGACCCTGACTTCTGTGTAAAAAATGACAAAATTTGTATTCAATGGCGTATATATTTACTCCGGAAGGACATAGAGCCGAGAAGTTGATAGTATATCCTAGAGGAGTGGATGGCCTTTAAATTGATACCAATTATATTGTGGTATGTACTCGGATGTGGGAGTTACACGTAATTATTTACAGGTGCTTATGTATTCAGATATTATTTAGTAACCCATTACCACACTAGAGGGCGGAAATATAGCACTGATCGATTCCATGAGGTTCCAGTTATGGTCAAGGACAACGCCTACAATTTTCGGTGATGATCAGATAACAATTCGGGATGACGTGGACTAAAAACTTTTTTTGTTTGTTTTTTTTTTTCGAGGCGATCTATAGACCACAATTATAAACCGAACATCACGACACCACCCACGGTGAAGGGAATCTGGACAAGTAATTAGAGGGGCGGCTGTACTGTATATTACTAATATTCGGAAAATATGTCATTGTAAGCAAGAGGTGCTGTTGAACTCTAATCGGACAAGGGGGTGAAAATATCAAGAAATATTGCCAATACTCGGAATAAAAACCCGTAGAAAGTTGGAGTTACGTGATAGTTGTGTAGGGTATCGTATGGTCGGCCCCGTCCGACTATACTGCTCCGCTCACTGGTTAATATTTATTTTTTCCCCCATTTATAATTTTTGACCTTTAAATTTTATAATTTATCAGCAATTTGTCATCACCAACTTTATTTATATTGAGTTACTGGGTCAACATACAAAAGGATTCAATTGCATTGGGGTATTATATTAAAAGAAGGATATCAAATGTTGTTATGGTATGCAAAGATATAACAACAACAATAAAAATCCTGCAAATCCAATTGCATCCATGTAGCTTAGATATTAAAATGCATAAATCATTTTTCATTCACGATTTTCTTTTTTGTTACTGGCTACTGGCCCAACGGGGAATTGAAATAAATGAAAAGTGAGCGTGTTGAATGTGTGGTGGGAATTTAAAATGAAATCAATGGTAGTAAAGGGAGCATAAAATCTATTTTCCTTTCCTCTTTAATTTAATTGTAAAAAATATATGATTTTATTTGTGGGAAAAAACACATGTCCCCAAAAATACCTGTCCCTATTATAGCTACGCTTCTGAGTGGGTTTTTTATTCCAAGATATGTGGAAAATGGGGAGAGAAGTAAAGGGCTCTATTTATAGATATAATAAAACAATTTACAAATATAAATTATTAAATTTTTTAAACTATTCAAACGATTTGAAACGATTTTTTCGAATATGGCTCCTGTGGCGTATGATTCACATCGTTATTCATACGTCACCATAAACATTAGCAAAACTATCAAAGCATTTAGGCGTATGATTAATAGGTAGGATTCAAACGCCACCATGGACCACTAAATGTATAAAGAATCTAACCATTAATTTCCGTTAAATTTATTTTCCAAATTTAGAAAAAATGGGAAAAATACCTGTCCATATTATGGTTACGCTTTTGAGCGGTTTTTTATGGCAAGAGATGTGGTAAATGGGGAGAAAAGTAAAGGACTCAATTTAAAGATATAATAAACAAATTTTAAAACATAAAATTATTAATTTTTTCAAACTATTGAAGGGGAGTTCAAACGATTTATCTAATACCGCTCATGTGGCGTATGATACACATCGTTATTCATACGTCACCATAAACAATGGGTAGCATTCATACGCCACCATGAACCACTAAATGTATAAAGAATCTAACCATTTATTTCCGTTAATTTTATTTTCCAAATTTAGAAAAAATGGGAAAAATACCTGTCCCCATTATGGCTACGCTTTTGAACGGTTTTTTATGGCAAGAGATGTGGTAAATGGGGAGAGAAGTAAAGGACTTAATTTAAAGATATAATAATAAAATTTAAAAACATAAAATTATTAATTTTTTCAAGCTATTGAAGGGGATTTCAAATGATTTTTCTAATATGGCTCCTGTGGCGTATGATACACATCGTTATTCATACGTCAACATAAACATTAGCAAAACTATGAAAGTATTTAGACGTATGATGAATGGGTAGCATTCATACGCCACCATGAACCACCAAATTTATAAAGAATCTAACCATTAATTTCCGATAATTTTATTTTCCAAATTTAGAAAAGAAAAAAATTTATGTGGTAACGCATTGTGGAAATCATGTTCGAGATATCATAACTTTTAAAATAATCGGTAAATTTATAAAATACTGGTTAGAATTGAAAAGAGGATCGAATGCTTAAACAAATCTATCCAGAATCGGATAATGTAACTGGCTAGAATATAGAGATTTCACTAAAATTGTACAAACATAAAAATTTTTCGAATTGTTGGTATTTTTTCCACTAATAATTTTCTAGCGGTCATAACTTCAAAAGTAATCGGAATATTTGAAAAAAATAACTTGATTTGGAAAGAAGAATCTCCGAAGCTTTAAACGTGTATAAATTATATTTATGTTGCTGAAAAAATAAAGGAATTAATGTAGCTGGTTTTCGTACAGCAAAATTACAGAAATTGAATTTTTTGACCATCTTCATGTTAAAAATTTAGTTGAATTATATAAATATTGCTGAAGAAATTACTGAGATATCGGTAAATTGCAGAAATACCCACATTTTAATTTTTGTTCATTTTTTTAGGTAATCGTGATTTGATGGTCATAACTTTTAAAGTAATCGGTATATTTTGAAGTGAAGTCTCGATTTGGAAAGAGAAACATCTTGTCAATAAAATCTATATTGATTTTGTATATTTAGCTGGTTTTCGTACTAGAGAAATCACCAATTTTACAAAAGTATCAACATTTCCGATGTTTGGTATTTGTTTGGGAATCTTTTTCTAGACATCCTAACTTCTAAAGTAATCGGTATATTTAGTCGAAATAACTTTATTTGGAAAGAAGTATACCTGATTTACAAAATTTGTAGAAATAATTTTTATCTTGCTGAAGAAATAGCCAAGTTATTGAGAATGTTTTAGGAATGCCCAATTATTTAAATTTGCGTCACTTTTCTGGGTAATCGTGTCCGGATGGCTATAACTTTTGAAGTAATCGGTATTTTGGGAAGTTATGGTAAGATTTGGAAAGAGGAATATCTTGTCAAAAATATATAAATGAATTTTGATCATGTAGCTGGTTTCCGTACCAAAGAAATCAGCAAATTTACAAAAATATCAAAATTTCGGAAGTTTGGTATTTGTTTTGGGAATCTTTTTCTTGGCATCATAACTTCTAAAGTAGTCGGTATATTTTGATGAAATAAATTGAGTTGCGAAGAAGAATATCTAATTAACAATATGTATATGAATAATTTTAATGTTACTGAAGTAAACGCAGAGGTATCGGAAAAAATACAGGAATGCAACATTTTTGAACTTGTTTTACAATTTTTGGGTAATTGTTTTCTGATGGCCATAACTTTTTAAGCAATCGGTATTTTGGGAAGTTATGGTAAGATTTGGAAAGATGAATATCTTGTCAAAAATATATAAATGAATTTTGATCATGTAGCTGGTTTCCGTACCAAAGAAATCAGCAAATTTACAAAAATGTCAAAATTTCGGAAGTTTGGTATTTGTTTTGGGAATCTTTTTCTTGGCATCATAACTTCTAAAGTAATCGGTATATTTTGATGAAATAACTTGATTTGCGAAGAAGAACATTTAATTAACAATATGTATATGAATAATTTTAATGTCGCTGAAGTAATTACAGAGATATCGGAAAAATTACAGGAATGCAAAATTTTTGAACTTGTTTTACAATTTTTGGGTAATTGTTTTCTGATGGCCATAACTTTTGAAGTAATCGGTATATTCGGAGGTTATGGTTAGATTTGGAAAGGGTAACATCTCTTTAATGAGATCTATGTGAATTTTGTCCATAACAATTTCATTCTATTTTTACGATTTGAATTCGTATAAGGTTTTAGAGGCCTTAATGGTAAAATATGACTCTTATTTTGTTCAAATGCTGCAAATCGTTTATCCTTTGATATCCTTTTTAAGTGTTACATTACATAAATTTGATTCCAACTTCGTGTCATTACGTTTCCAGAGGTACAAGGAAAATAATACCCCTTGCTTGACAATATGTTTATAATGATGTTGGCGGGATATTGTTGATGTTTAACATAATTCCTTGACATTAAATAACCTCACACTCTCTTCAAATCTCCGTATCCTGCTCATCCTTCTCCAATTGAAAATAATTCATTTTGCAAATGCAATAACTCACAATCTGTCTTTGAGGATACACCATGCATTTGCTTGCCAAACAGGTGAGCAGATTATGGATGGCTGCCAGCAGCAGCAGCAGGAGGAGCACGAAAGCTAATACTAAATACTTTTTGCCATTGGGGGTCTAAAAAGTGTTGATACTTCATTGCAACATATTGTCAGCATTTATCTCTATTATGTTGTGAATGAGTATAGCAACAACAAAAACAACACGGACTGATGATGATGGCGAAGACGACTTAAAGGATATTAACATTGATTGACGGAAAGTAACAAGCCACAGTGACAATAGAGTTGGAATAGTGTCAGGGTGTGTGTGATAGATTTATTGTCAGCAGAGACAAATGTGTGTATGTGTGTGTTGCTATGCCCATCAAGTTGATAGGACCTCGGTTATGCTTTTCAACAATTCCGACCATCATTGTCATCATCACCGTCACCGTCACATCAATCTCCAAAGCAACTTAACGCATCCATCCATCCAACCTGTTGATATTAAATTCCAAAGGTTATGTATGCGGGGAAGGTGGGTTGGCGATTTCAACATTTTTCAAAAATGAAAACATATTGAATGCATTAATACCAATTTAAACTTGAAATTGCCGTGCAATGATAATTTATACAAATCACCTTTACACCTCGCCATATTTTTGAAGATTGTATGATGATGTGGTCGGGGACTACATTTTCATTGCTTCCGAGTTTGCGAACATAATGACCCGACTTAAGCAATGCTTGTTGCTATTTGCTTTTCTAATATTCCCCCTTTCCCATTCTCTATGCTAATTTCATGAGAGCGAATTCGTCATGTATTCAGGTCATTGGCATTTGCATGTTATGTATTCGATGTGAGGGGAGAACAAAAAAAAGTTCAGGCATTATTAGTTTGCTGGACTATAGGTATGTCCAAATGTTTTTTTTTTTTAGCACTGCATTCGGCTTAGAACGATGTGTTCTACGTCTTCCCTTATATTTGCAACGTGATGTGGTTAATGTTGGAAAGCTTAATTGCATCGACCTGTTGCTGGCTGTGCTTTTTTTCCGAAAATTATATTGGTATGTTTTTCCAGTGCTCATAATTTCTAAAGTAATCGGTATATTTTGATGAAATAACTTGATTTGGAAAGAAAAATATCTGATTTTAAAAATATAGCTGAATTATATTAATATTGCTGAAGAAATTACTGAGATATCGGTAAATTGCAGAAATGTCATATTTTTGAATTTTTGTTAATTTTTATAGGTAATCGTGTTCTGATGGCCATAACTATTGAAGTAATCGGTATATTTTGAAGTGAAGTCTCGATTTGGAAAGAGTAACATCTTGTCAATAAAACCTGTGTGGATTTTCTACATGTAACTTGTTTTCGTACTAGAGAAATCACCAAATTTACAATAATATCGACAATTTCCGAAGTTTGGTTTTTGTTTGGGAATCTTTTTCTAGATATCATAACTTCTAAAGTAATCGGTATATTTTGACGAAATACATTTATTTGGAAAGAAGAATACCTGATGTAAAAAATATAGTTGAATTATATTAATATTGCTAAAGAAATTACTGAGATGTCGGTTAATTGCAGAAATTCCCAATTTTTGAATTTTAGTTTTTTTTTTGAGTAATCGTGTTCTGATGGCCATAACTTTTGAAGTAATCGGTATATTTTAAAGTGAAGCCTAGATTTGGAAAGCGGAACATCTTGTCAATAAAATCTATGTGAATTTATATGGAGTATATGGATCAGGTTTTCGTACTAGAGAAATCACCACATTTGCAAAAATATCAAAATTTCCGAAGTTTGGTATTTGTTTGGGAATCTTTTTCTAAATATCATAACTTCTAAAGTAATCGGTATATTTTGATGAAATAACTTGATTTGCAAAGAATAATACCTGATTTACAAAATGTTTAGGAATAATTTTAATGTTGCTGAAAAAATAGCCAAGTTAACGGGAAAGTTGTAGAAATGCCCAATTTTTTTAATTTGCGTCACTTTTCAGGGTAATCGTGTCCAAATGGCCAAATAATTGTGATATTTTTATGAAACAAAAACAAATTTTGAAAATTTAAAAACGTAGCTCAATTCGTTGAAAATTATAGTAAATTATCTGCACAACTAATCGAGTTATTGGACAATTAACAAAAACGCGCAATTTTTCCAATTGTGGTCGTTTCTTTGGTTAATCACATTCCAAAGACCGTAACTTTTAAAGTAATCGGTATATTTTAGATAAATAGCGTGATATTTTTTAATATTTAAAAATTGAGCTCAAATCGTTGAAAAATTTAGTAAATTATCTGCCCAACTAACAAAGTTATCGGTCATTTAAGAAAAAACGCGCTTTTTTTTCAACTATGCTCATTTTTTTGGGTAATCATATACCAGAAGCCATAATTTTTAAAGTAATCGGTATATTTTAGAAAAATAACGTGATTTCGAAAGAAGAATACTTAATCTATTAAATCTATTTAAGTAGGGCAAAATTTACAAAACTACTCAAAATGTCACTAATTGGTATATTTTTCGGTAGTAATATTGTAGAAGTCACAACTTTGTATGTAATCGGTATATTTTTATGAAATAACCATATTTTGAATGAATAATACCTTATCTAAAAATATTTTTACGGAATAACTTAATTTTGAATGAACAATACCATATCTATAATTGCTGTAAGTTTAGGTAAAGTATTTGCACAAATGACCAAAAATATTACCAAATTAGCAAAAACGCACAAATTTTCCAATAACGGCAATTTTTTGGTAATCATAGTCTAGAGGTCATAATTTTCAAAGTAATCGGTACTTTCTACAGAAATAACTTTATTTGGGAATAAACACACTTGATTTATAAAATCTTTACTAATTTTGTACATACAGTTTATAAACTAACCGAAATATGACCAAAATTACAAAAATACCCAAAATGTCACTATTTTGGTATATATTTTGTTAATCATGTTCTAGATGTCATATTTTTCGAAGTAATTGGTATATTTTAAAATAAAATTTGGATATTGAAAGAGGAACATTAACTCAATAAAATCCATGTGAATAATGTTCTTATAGTTCGTTAAATAACAGAAATATCGCCAAATTTGCAGAATTGTCAAAATTTCTCATTGTTGGTATTTTTTTTGGTAATCATTTTCTAGGGGCCATAACATCTTAAGTAATCGATATATTTTGATGAAATAACTTGATTTGAGAAAATTAATATTTCATTTTTAAAATTTATGTGAATTCTATACAGGTTGATGAAGAAAAACAATGTTAATGGCAATTGTACAGAATAACCCAAATTTTGCATCTTTGATTTTTTTTTTTTTTTGTAATCATGTTCTTGATGTTAAAGCTCTTGAAGTAATCGGTATATTTTGAAATGATAATTATATTTTGGAAGAGGAGGACCTGCTAAATAAAATCTAATTGAATTATTTTCTTGGGGATGGTTAAATTTCAGAGATATCGCCAAATTGGCAGAATTGTCAAAATTTCTCATTGTTGGTATTTTTTGGTAATCATTTTCTAGGGACCATAACTTCTGAAGTAATCGGTATATTTTTATGAAATAACTTGATATGAGAAGATGAATATTTTATTTTTAAAATGTATGCGAAATCTATACAGGTCGATGAAGAAAAAACAATGTTTATGGCAATTGTACAGAATAACCCGAATTTTGCATATTTGATTATTTTTTTGGTAATCATGCTCTAGAAGCCATAGCTCTTGAAGTAATCGGTATTTTTTGAAATGATAATTCGACTTTGGAAGAGGAACGCCTGCTTAATAAAACCTATGTGAATTATTTTCTTGGGGATGGTTAAATTCCAGAGATATTGCCAAAATGGTAGAAATTACAAAATTCCTAATTGTTAGTATTTTTTTGGTAATCATTTCCTACTGGTCATAACTTCGGAAGTATTTCGTATATTTTGATGAAACGATTTGATATGAGAAGATGAATAATTTATTTTTAAAATATATGCGAATTCTATACGGGGTGCTGAAGAAAAAATTATGTTAATGACAATTTTACAGAAGTGCCCATTTTTTGCATTTGTGATTCTTTTTTTCGGTAATCATGTTCTAGAAGCCATATCTCTTGAAGTAATCGGTATATTTTGAAATTATAGTTAAATTTTTGAAGAGGAACACCTGCTCAATAAAATATAAGTGAATTATTTTCTCGGATATGGTCAAATTCCACATATATCGCCAAATTGGCAGAAATGCCAAAAATTCCTTTTTTACATTTTTGTAAAAAAAAAAATATGAAATTTAAAAGTGAATTTTCAAAAAATTCCAATTTTTGAATTTGTGATTTATTTTTTGGTAATCACGTTCCTGAGGCCATAAATGCTGAAGTAATCGGTATATATTGAAATTGTAGTTGGATTTTGAAAGATGTACATTTCTTTAATAAAAATCTATGTGAACTATGTTCTTGTAGCTGCTAAAATACTAGAAAAACCTTCAAATTTGGAAAAGTTTTAAAAAAAATCTAATTGTTGGCATTTTTTGGTAATCACTTGCTAGAGGCCATAACTTCTGAAGTATTTCGGATATTTTGACGAAATCACTTGATTTTGAAAGAAGAATATTTAGTAATAGAAATTTTGAAGTTTTAATTTTAAATCCCGTATGTGATATCTGGAAAAGTTCCCAATAAATTTTTAAAATATTTCAATCTATGTTTTAAAGCACTTTTAAATTTCCGTTCTGTCTAAACTTGATATCACTTTTATTAACACTTTATACTTACATTTGTTGTTTTGAAGGATTAAAAAATGAGCAAAAAACTTTTAATTTCGTTAGAAATTTGTTAAATAAGTTAACTGTTGTTTGTTTTCTGGAATATGCTTTTGATCCGCTGGATGTACACTGTAAAGTGTTTGAAACTGTTGTGATGCTGTTCAAGGAATTTCCTTCCGCTTTTATTCATTTACGAATCCTTGAATATCCTTAGTAATGCAACATTCTCATTGGCTATTACAGGAGTTCGTAAAATTTCCTACTCAATGCCGAAGTACATAAACGATGTCTTCGTGGAGCAATGAGAGAAAGGAAGAGAGAGAGAGAAAAAGCGGAGGTGGGGTGGGAAGTCGTCTGGCAGCCAAGACAAACACTTGTTGCTTTTTTTTTGGTGGGCCACAAAAAAAGAGAAGAAAAAAGAAGGCGTCAACTTAATACCCACCCAATCACCACAGCCAACAACAACATCTACACAGGAGTCCTGTGTGGGAGTGGGGGTTGTATGTATGTCCATCATCTATCCATCCATCCATTGATGACGTCTTAACAATGAGAATTATTTACTTGAGGTATTAGTTACAATGAGTTTTACGTGAGAAACACGTGCAATTCTACAGGCCAGCAGTGAGGAGGAGGAGGGGTTGATAAAATCTCCTCATCGAAGTCCTTTAGATAATGTTAAGGCCATCGAAGGCATTAATAAAAATTGTTGTTGTTTTCAGCCTCATCTTTCAATTTCAATTGTTTGTTTTAAACATTAAACATTTAATTGCAAGGATGATGATGCGGTGTGTGTAAACCTCCTTATATGACCAAACGACCACCAACTAAGTTTTTCTAAGGTAATTAAAAAAACTAGTAACTTATACATCCACATTACTGGCATAAAAAAACACCATGTGAGAATTATAAAGTTATTGAATAGTTATAAACATATTGGTAATCATAAAAGTATTGGTAATTTTTTATTAACATTTATTTTTGTTTGTATTTTTTTCTTTATTATTATCGTTGACAACCATATGCAGCTGTTTTACACAGTGTTTCCACTAGCCAGCATCCTATTATGTATAAGTGTGTGTTGTGTTTTCTTATCTTCTCTTAATTACATTTTTTTGGTTCCATTATGTTGCTTTTTGTTGTTGTTGTGGTTAGTGCATCCACATTACTTCTGGCTAATCCAATTTGTCAAAATAATACAATTTATGTTGTAATGGATGTGTAAAATAATAAAATGGTCATATTTTTCTTTCTCACACCAATCAAACTTTAACGACACCAAAATCCACATTTAGTTTTCAGATAATTCTTGGAAGATGTTGAAATTTGTAAGAATATTTTGGTAGGACAATTTTTATGTAGAATTGTCGTGAATATCTGGGTAAAGGTTTTAGACATTATTTTGAGGCTTCTCCAGTATGCGATTTATGGACCATTGCACATTAAAAATTAATATTTTAGAAAATAGAGTCATCAATTAATATTGAAACCAGTGAGCGGAGCAGTATTGTCGGGTATCATCGACGAAAATCTAACTTTCTATGGTTCTTTATTCAGAGCTTGGGCAATATTTCACGATATTTGCACCCTCTAGACCGACTAGATGTCAACAAATATTTTTAATATTCAGTAGACGAGGGCTGTACTTGACCAGATTCTCTTTACCGTGGGTTATGTTGTGATGTTGAGCTTTCAATTGTGGCCTGTAGATCGACTTAAAAAAAAAACAGTGAGCGGAGCAGTATAGTCGGACGGGGCCGACCATACGATACCCTACACAACTACCACGGAACTCAAATTTTCTGCGGATGTTTATTCCGAGCCTGGGCAATATTTCGTGATATTTGCACCCCGATTAGAGATAAACAGCACCTCTTCCTCACACTGACATATTTTCCGAATATTACGAGTATTTAGTACAGCTATTGTCCAGATTCCCTTTCACCGTGGGTTGTGTTGTGATGTTAGGCTTTCATTTGTGGTCTACTCGAAAATAACACAAAAAATTAAGTTTTCGGTCCACTTCATTCCAATATTATTATCTGATCATCACCGAATATTGTACGCATTGTCCTCAACCATAACTAGAAACTCATGGAACAGTTCAAAGCGATCAGCGCTATATTTCCGCCCTATCGTGGGGTAATGGGTTACTAAATAATATCTGAAAATGTAAGCATCCGTAAATATTTAAGTGTAACTCCTGCATCCGAGTACATACGACAATATAATTGGCATCAATTTAAAGGTCAACAACTCCTTTTGGATATACTATGAACTTCTCGGCTCTATGTCCTTTAGGAGTAAATATATACGCTATAGAATACAAATTTTGTAATTTTTCACAAAAAAGTCAGGGTCCATTTGACAAGCTAAATATTGACCTCTTTATCAAAATAGACATGCTTATTCTTTGGCCCAATACCTTTCTCCATGTAAAAATTCGAGATGGGCCATAATTGCGGTCTCTGGAGCGACCAGAAAAGCCGACAAAAATTAAGTATTTGGTCAATTTCATCCCCTAAATATTAACCGATCTTTACCAAAAACAATAGCGGTCTTCATTGGGCCGAACCCATCCTACATGCAAAATTTCGTGAAGATTGGTCCATAACTGTGGCCTGTATCGTGTTTACGAATTATAATGGACAGACGGATGGACGGACGGACACACATGTCTAGATTGACTCAGCTAGTCGAGATAAGACGATCGGTATACTTAAAGGTGGATCTAGGACCAATATTTCGCGGCGTTACAAACTCTTTGGGGCTGCACAAAGCTATAATACCCTGACAACATAGTTGTGTAGGGTATAAAAAATGGTAATTACTTCGGATAAGGGCTTTATATAAATAGTCTTCTGTCTTTACCCTTCACCACACTGTGGTACAGAGTATTATGTCTCAAATGGAAACGACATAGACACATGGTTTCTTTTGAGAATATGCATAGAATCACTTTCTGAGTCGATTTATGCATGTCCGTCTGTGTATCCATGTTAAATTATAAACAAAGTACAGGTCACATTTATGATCCGAATCGAATCGGTTTAGATTTAGATATAATATAATGTAAATGGTGTACCTAAGTCCCTATATATCTTTCGATTTGCACGAAATTTGGCATTGTGTACTGAATTAAGTGTAGAATGATGTGTGTTAAGTTTTCGGAAAATCGGTTCAGATTTAGATATAGCTCCCATATATTTTTTTCGTCCGATTTAATGTAAATGGTGTACCAAAGTCTCTATATATCTTTCGATTTGCACCAAATTTGGCATAGCGTACTGAATTAAGTCTAGAATGGTGTGTGTTAAGTTTTCTGAAAATCGGTTCAGATTTAGATATAGCTCCCATATTTATTTTCTTCTGACGTAAATTATGCACTAAAGACTCAAAGTTTGTGCGAATAGTACACAATTTTGTACAATGTGCTGTAGTTAATATAAATTAATCTCCGACAAGTTTCGTGGAAATCGGTTCATATTTTGATATAGCTCCCACATATATATTTTCGTCCGATTTTAGGTAAATAGTGCACCAAACTCTTAATGTTTGTCCGATTGACACGAAATTTTGCCTAACGTATCAAATTGAGAATACAGATGCATACATAGCTTCCGTATATAATATTATTCGAACAGATGTCTGCTTAAGATTAAATTTTGTTTTGTATCTCAGTGTAATTAATGTTCCGCCGAGAACTTTGTATTTTCCAATTCCTGTTAAATGTCACTAAGACAAATTTCTCGGAGGTATGAGTGCCATCGATCCTTTTTGCTTATTTATATTCCGAATGCATACTTTGATGTCAGAATAAATTCTTATATGTATACGTATCTCGTTCCGAATATATAAAAAAGGCTGATGGGTGAAAATTCTCGCCAATTTTTAGGGTGTGATAACTTACTCTTGAGATCAACCGGTTAGTAAGCGTTCAGAAAAGGAAAAGTGGCTAGACCAACCGAAGCAATGGAAAATTGTGACCGGTAAAAAGTAAATTATGGGCAAAGGTCGCATTCAATCTAGAATCATGGTAGGAAGGAATGCAGGACGGGTGTCACAACCGGCAGTTTATAGAACTCTCCAAGATTGACAGAACTTACGAAGGAAGATTTTTTAAATGTTATCGTGAACGCAAAGTTACCAAAATCATTGGGCCCGGACAGAATTTGTATGCTAATGCCTAAACATCTTCAATTTGTCGTTAACCAGCCAAATAGTTCTTGAAGTCTGAAAAGTAGGCAGGGTGGTCCAGCTACTACAGTCCGGCAAGGATGCCAGCAAAGGTGAATCATACCGGTCGATTTCACTTCTGTCCTCAGTAGCAAAAAAACACTACTACTTCTCCTATCGATGAAAAGCAGTTTTTCAGTAGCCTAACATTGTTCTTGAAGTCTGAAAAGTAGGCAGGGTGATCCAGCTACTACAGTCCGGCAAGGATGCCAGCAAATGTGAATCATACCGGTCGATTTCACTTCTGTCTTCAGTAGCTAAAACACTACTACTCATCCTTTCGATGAGAAGCAATTTTCCAATAGCCCAACACAAACATGGATTCCTAGTTCGATAGATGAATCGGAGCTCCCGCCGAACATAATGGAGATAATAATTCGTTCACCAACTCCCCCAAGGTATTGCGTTTATCCTTCGACAGACTTTTAAGTCGCTCAAGCCACTGCTCAAATCGCTGGTCGGCAGCGTAATGATACCTCTTATAAAGCCATAGGCCGGTCAGTGGTAAACTATGCGGAGCCAGTATGTTTTTGGAATGTAACTAATAAGCAGTGGAAGAATATTCAGACCTTCTAGAATGCTGCCCTGAGAACTGCAACAGGATGTTTCCGCATGACACCAGTGGACCATCTTTATGAGGAGACGAGGATCATACCCGTCCATCGGTACAATCAAATGTTGTAATCGGCGGACACATCCCGGCCATAGCGTTATGGACATGGGTGTTTCAAGACAAAGGAGACGCAAGCGTGAACTTACAGACCAATTGCCTTAGGCAGTAGAACAATCTTAATATATAAAAGAGCTTAGTGTTAAGTGAGTGAGTGAATGTCAGATCATCGCCCAGACGAAACGGCTAAAGCTAGAAGCTTGAAATTTTGATTGTGGGTTGTTGTTGGTGTGTAGGCGTGAGATAAGCCTGGGTTTTTGGAAATTCGAACTAGAAGGTTACGAAAAGTACAAAAATGTACCAAATATGGTACCCTTTGTATTATGCGAACGGGAAGAGCTAGAATTCTGAAATTTGGAATGTGGGTCGCTGATGGAAATTTAGAAAGCTGTACAAAGGGAAATTCGAACTATAAGTGTCCTAAACTTTACTAAATTTAGTTCTAATTGTATATGTATTGAAAATATATACCTAGAATCTTGAAATTTTATATGGAATAAAGGTTGGGAAGTGTTATTGATGTATGGAAATGATTTATGAAATTAGTACATATTTATATAAAATGTACAAAATGGTACTAAATTCAGTACTATTTGCGTTTAAATGAGTGTATAGAGATGAAAGACTGAAAATCAGAAAGAGGGAATACTATTGTAGTACAGGATTGAGGCAGCTTTAAAAAATCGTACTTATGTGTACGAGAATTACTAAATGGTACAAAATTTG
Organism: Musca vetustissima; assembly: GCF_032173495.1. Lineage (NCBI taxonomy): Eukaryota > Metazoa > Arthropoda > Insecta > Diptera > Muscidae > Musca > Musca vetustissima. The sequence continues at coordinate 4,938 of NW_026886817.1, read as the reverse complement.
GTGCTAGTTGGATTTAGGTGAACGGATAGAGCTGGAGTCTTCAAATTGAGAATTAAAATGACTGTTGGAGTGTATGCTTCAGGTAGTTTAGAGGATAGAGATGGAAACTTAGGATAGAGATGGAAAACTTATATTTAAAAATAATATTACTGTTATACGGCATTTACATTAGAACTTTTTACCGGGTTAACCTACTTTATGAGGTTTTATTTGGCATATATTCAAAGCAATTGAAAACTTAAACCCACTGGGTTAACCAAATCCGGTTTAATGTAAACGACCTTTTAGAGTACAGGATTGAGACAGGGTTGGAAATTCGAACTCATTCAATATGTGGAATGAAGGAAGTTTTAGAAACTCGTACTTACGTCTACGAAAGGTAATAAACTGTTCTAAATTCGGTACGATTTGGATGTTGGTGAACAGATAGAATTTATGTGTACGAATAGTAAATAGAATAGCAAATGCACAAAATTTGGATTTGGGTAACGGAGAGATCTGGAAACCTAACATTTGAAATGTGGGTCATTGACGGAGAGTTAGAAAGAAGTACCAAAGGGTTTTTTTGTACTAAATTTAGAAGGACCAAAGGGCTTTAGGTACTAAGTGGTACTAAATTTAGTGGTGGTGATGGTTTGGAGGTAGTCTTGAAAATGTGTACTTATGTGTTCGAAAAGTGCTAAATGGAACTAAATGTGGAACCTGTATGTAAATATATAATTGGAATTCTGATTTATTTTTAATCAGTGTAATGGAAATAGGAACGATTTTTCGCAAAATAGTGTTTATGTGTATAAAGAGTACTAAATGATAATAAACATGATATTAGATGTATGAATAGAGTTGAAATTCAAAACTATAGTACAACAAATTATAAAGTATTCAGGACTTTAATATGAAATATTATTTTTTTATTCACTTTCCGCATACAAAGTAGCGGGCATTTTGCTAGTAGTATATAAAAGCGAGCCAACTGGTTCACGTAGAAGGGGAAGGTCACGAATTCGATGGAAATATCAAGTGGATGACGATGACAAGATCGACGCGCCTAAAAAATATTTTTTAAGTTCGGCTTATGGAACAAATGTTCTGCCACAAGCTACCTAAGTAAGTAAGTAAGTGCGTCAACAACAACGGGACTTTGGAACAGTTTCTACGCCACTGCCCGGCTTTAGCAAACCTTCGAACCCAATTTGAAGGAAATGACATGAGATGGTGTGAATGGGAAAAACTGCACTAAGAACACATAATTTCTAGAAGTATACGAGAGCCAATTTCAAGATATATCTTCTAACATTTTCCTTTGTAGGGCACACAACAAAACCTTGAAAATATGTTGGAGTAAACCACCCTTCTTTTCAACATAAGCTAGCCATAGGAAATTGTTTGCGTCAAAACTTCGCTATATTTGTTGTTATTTAATTAACATATTTCTTTTTATTGAACTTTCATTATTGAAATAATTACATATGTTTTATTTATAAATAATGTTTTAAAATTAAATGATCTACAACAACATTTATTCCAAAGTCAATTACATTGACATGTACATATATATTTTTTGGACTATGGTGAGTGGTGACAACATTACACAAAATCACTAAAAATTAAAATTTTGTCTACGAAAAAAGAAATATCGACTAGCCATATAAACACTGTGGTATTATTTGCATAAAATTTGAATAAATAAATTGCTTTGCAATTTTGTTTCAATTTTTTTTCCTATTAGATTCCAATATGCAAGCAATGTTAAACTCGAGCGGGAAGGGAGGGTTGTGAGTAGAGAACTACTTGTGTAATGGGTGTGTGTGGAATATTCTACACATCGATTTTTGACGTATGCAGATAGTTTGTCATACAGTTCCGTTCAAACTATGCCGCCTAACATTCAAATACATTGGAACTGTTCGCCTATGCCGAAGAAAAATTGAAAAAAATTGTTATGTAAAAATAATCGATTAAAATGTTAATTAATTGTTTATTTGATTGCTTCGTCGTCGTCGTTACTGTTACTTTCTACTTATAGAATACATATTTAGTTTAAGAATGAATGACACAATGTGTAAATTTGTCCCTGTATGAAATTTTCACTATTTTTTATTTACCGCCGCCACCACTGGGCAGGGCGTATTCATGGCATAACCCAAACATTGCAGAGCCCGTCGTATGTCAATGAAAACACTGGGATCTTCAATTGTTGCCGGCAACACGACCAGCTCATTTTTCGCAAAATCTGCCATAGCTTTACGCATTGTCTTGCCCGATCGGGTGCGTGGCAATGCCTTAACGGGGGCGACCAAACGAAACGATGCTATGGGTCCAACAATTTCACGTATTTTTTGTATAATTTCTGCCGACAGCTTAGCCGGTGTTTTTGAGCAATTTTCTCGCGGTACATAGAGGCACATTGGCACCTGGCCCTTTGTCGGTTCGGGTACACCAAAAACGGCAACATCCACCACATCGTTATGTCGCAGAACAGCATCTTCTAGGGCCAGTGTCGATATGCGATGTCCGGCAACATTGATGATATCATCGGCCCGGGCTGTGACAAAGATATAACCATTTTCATCTTTATAGCCGGCATCCATGGTGTCATAGTAACCCTTGAAAATAAAAAAAGAGAAGTCCGAATTTTGGGAACTCAAATAAAATATGAATCAAATATCAATTACTTACCGGATATTTAGTGAAATAAAGTTTTTTGAAAAGTTCATCATTCTCGTAGAGTGTGGACATATTACCCGGAGGCAGGGGTAATTTAATTACAATTCTTCCTAATTCCATGGGTTCACATTCCGAGCCATCGGTATGCACCACTTTAACTGAAAATAAAAGAAATTTATTAATCAGAGAAATACTAATATTTACGTTGGGCGCCACTATATGAAATCATGGTTGCCTAGGAATGTTAATAATAGGGGAACCATGATGCGTTTAGTACGATCGGGCGGAACTTTATATAATCTCAATACTTTAAATTATTAGGGATTTTGATATTTTGGGCCAGAAATAGTGAAAAAACGTGAGCTGAGATAATATGTGCCAACTATAGAGGAATTGGTTTCCTTCCCATCGCATATAAAGTGCCATCCAGCAGGCTATGTGAACTACTGAAGCCAATGGTCAATGAAATTATTGGACCATACCAATGCGGCTTCGGGCCTGGTAAATACACCATTGACCAGATTTTCACCTAGCGCCAGATCCTGAAAAAGACCCACGAAAAACACATCGACACATTACACCTATTCGTCGATTATCAAAACCATTCGACAGCCCTAACCGTTCAGAGGTTTTTAAAGCCTACATGTCTGCGTTCGGCATTCCTGGAAAATTAATGCGTTGTCAGGCCTATCAAATCCACAATCGACCAGATTTTCACTCTGCGCCAGATCCTTTACAAGACCCACGAAAAACACATCGAAACATTTCACCTATTCGGCATTCCTGCAAAATTAATACGTCTATACAGCATAACTTTAATTGGCACCAGGTCAGCAGTTAAAATCGGAAAGGACCTCTCGGAGCCTTTCAATACCGAACGATGATTCAGACAAGGAGACATTTTGTCGTGTGACCTGTTTAACATCCTGCTGGTCATACGAAATGCAAATGATAATAGAAATGACACTCTGTACGCCAAACCACAAATGTTACTCGCCTACGCCGACGACATCGACATAATGGGTCGAACATTGCGATCAGTAACAGCCACCTTTGAACGAATTTAGAAGGAGTCTGCTAAAGTGGGTCTGGCAATAAATGACGTCCAGTAGACTCAGACCAACTGTGGAACTTGAAAACTACAGCTTCGATGTAGTGAACGATTCTATATACCACGATACCGCCATAAACAAAACTAATCAGCTTTGAAATCTGAAGGAGAATAGCATTGGCCAACAGATGCTACTATGGTCTCAGTAAGCAACTCAAAAGCAAGGCCACCTCTAGCCAGACCAAACATACAACCTACAAGATGCTGATATTACCCGTGCTTTTATATGGATCTTGGAGTGTGTGAGAAAAAAATTCTCCAGAAGACCTATCCCCAAACCTGCGTTGACGGTGAATATCGTCGTCGAATGAACCATGAGTTGTACCATCTATTCTCGGACATCTACATAGTCAGTCATATCGAGCTGCAGCGACCACGGGGGCTAGACCATGTTGTGCGAATGGATGAGGATACCCCTGCTCAAAAGGCATATAAAAGCGAACCATCTGATAGTTCACACAGAAGGGGAAGATCACGAATTCGATGGAAAGATCAAGTGGAAGACAAAATCTCGGAAACGGACTTTTAGATTGGAAGAGCTTCGTACAAGACCGACGCGCATAGGAATCTTTTTTAAGAATTTTCCACAAAAAATTATGGCGCCCAACGTTATGTATGTTTTTTTTCTTACAAATATTCCACTTACTATTATAGCCAATAAATGGCAAACCGGTTGTAAATGCTGGTGTATCAAGACGTTGATTGAAACCCAAACATGTAGCCGTTATCGCCGATCCGGTTTCTGTTTGCCACCAATTATTCAAAACCGGTACCTTAAAGGTTGTCTCAATCCACGACTTCGTTTCCAAATCACAATGTTCACCGGCAACAAAAATGGAACGTAACGATTCCAGTGAATATTTACGACCATATACACAATCGGGATCGACACGTCGCAGGACACGAAATGAAGTGGGTACCGAAAATAGGGAGGTGACTTTATGTTGATCAATGATGCTGGAATAAAAAGAAAAAAAAAACATTTTTTATTAATTGTGTAAAGGTTCAACAAGTTAGGAGTGGTTTCTAATATGGCGCCCAATTAAAGGAAGATTTGACATCCAAAATGAAGTATTGATTAAAAATCTTGTATCCTTATATCAATTGTTGCATCATTATTCTAAAATATTTAAGCAACAAATATGGCGCCCAACGTGTCC